>NC_042619.1:72207185-72507185 GCF_901001135.1 Rhinatrema bivittatum | reverse complement strand
ATGGCCAATACTTCTTCCCGTGTGCCCGCTGAGCATCACTTCTTCCGGGCCACAGGGGCAGGAAGAAGAAAAGGCCATGTTGCTTTGGCAGCTGCCATGAACACTGCAGCCGAATCCCCTCCGGGTTTGAATGTGCTGTTAGCCCGGGCAGGAAACGGCTAGCTCATGTGCATCTTGCTGGGGTGGAGGAGAAGAGGGAAGAGCAGCAGGAGACCAGGAAGTGTGTGACACCTGCCGGTGCTTGGTGATGCCCTGGTTGAGAACCTCTAACCCTTCTTCCTTCACCCCTTCCCCTGCCCTCAAACAGTAGCAGGAGGAGGAGTAGCCAAGTGGTTAGAGCAGTGGGCTACGATCTAGGAGACCAGGGTTCAAATCCTGCTGTCGCTCCTTGTGACCTTGGGCAAATCACTTTACCCTCCATTGCCTCGGGTACAAACTTAGATTGTAAGCCCTCTGGGGATAGGGAAGTACCTACAGTACCTGAATGTAATCCACTTTGAAGTGCTGAAAAAGTGCAAAAAGCGGAATATAAATCTAAATAAATAAATACATAGCAGTAGTTCTTCACAGGAGCTGGAGAAACAGCAGAACAGAGGTCTTGGATCATTTTTTGGAAAAGTAGGATTCTGGGCCCTTGCAGAGGAAAAAGCAGACTCTACAAGTTTGGTTGAATCTAGTAGGAGTTTCTTGACCATGAATCCTCTTCGTCTCCTGCCTTTCCTCACAGGAGGTGGGACTCTCTGGGGCTAATTGGCCCTCCTGTTTCATGGGTTTAGAAAGAGAAGGAGGACTGCTCTCTCCTGCAGCACTGATTGGCCACAACTTTCTGGGTGCAGGGAGACGTAACTGTTAGTTGTCTGGATAATAAAGAGCACAATCATGGACAAGTGGGTATCCAAATCATCTGGTAAACTTAGTCTATGGGAAAATGCTTAGCACACATTGCCAGGCAGAAAGTTTGGCTGTTGGCTTATGGAAAGGTTTTACAGGAATCAGGTAATCCATGGAGTGTATATGTGTATGCCTGAGGTAGGATGCAGAGTTAAAAATGATTGATATGATGACATCCATTTATAGAGGAGAAAATAATTCTAAAAATGAGAGTAGATAAAGGAATGAGATCAGCTGGTATATAACTCAGAATGCTGAAAGAGCCCCCTTACAGCTCTGATCAGTTTGTCTTTGGAATTGAGGGAAGTTCCAAGAGACTGGAGGAGAATAAATATAATTCAACTCCACAGAAATAGGGAACAAGAAGGAGGTGGATATTTACAAACCTGTCAGTCTAACTTCAGTAGTGGACAAAGCTATGGAAATAACTATCACAGAAAAAGATAGTATAGTACTTTGAAGCAAGAACATTGCAGGAACCTAGACAATATGATTTCACAAAAAAGGAGATCTTGTTAAAAGATTATTAGATGATATGACAAAAATAGTAGACCAGGGAGGAGCACTAGGTATATCCTAACTGGAATTTGGTAACACTTTTAACACTATTCTGTATACAAGACTGGTATGGAAATTAACTAGGATTGGACCAGGACAGATGAGACAGAGCGTTGTGAGGAACTAGTTAAGCACTCAGTGTTATAGTCATTGAAGTCCGAGGTGGTGATAAACTGACCAAATATCTCAGGGTTCAGGGTTAGAGCTGATTCTTTTTTTACTTTTAAAATTTTCTTTATGGAAAAATAATTATGTAAAGCAAGAACTTCTTTGTAAAAATGTATACAGTATAGTATACAACATTTTGCATTCATACAATCTTACAAGCCTAGTGTTCATAAGAGTGGGTTGAGAACCAGGGAAGCCAGGGTTAAAATGATGTGTCTCTCATTGATGCTCCTTAATACCTTGGGAAAGTCATTTTGCTCTCAATTGCCCCAGGTACCAACTTATATTTTAAGCCCTTTAGGGCAGGGAAATACCTACTGTACCTCAAAATAACTCACTTTAAACTTACGTTTGGAAAGGTGAGTAATTAAATTCAAGATCTAACTGTGGTAAATAAAATCAATGCTTCTTAAATTTTCAAAACTAAAATAGCTTTGTCCAAGTCTTTTGTTATTCATATATTCCACCAAACACCCCCCCCCCCCCACACACACACACACATACACACTCTACCATGAGGTATGGAAAAAGTCCCTAAAGGAAGGGGAAGGTGATGGTTTAGAGGACACATCTCTTTTATTAAGTCACTTAAGGGCTTATAAGGGAGCTGTGGTTAGTGTCCAATCCCAGTTGTCTCTCCCTCCAGAAGTCATGATGGATAGACAGGATTAGACCTTGGCCTGGTTGAGCCCTAGGACTCCTAGGCTACCAGTCCCTGGAGGCTACTTCTCCTGGTAGTAGTCTGCTCCTTGGATTAAAAAAAAAAATATATATATATATATTCTCTTAGAAAAAGTGGCCCAGTTGAGTTCTCTCTGTCCCCTCACAGTTCTCTTCGGGGTCTGCTGAGTAACCTTTGAGGGGGTTTCCTCTTTTCCATCCCAGAGGATTAGGGAACCCGAGGAGTGTAGAAGGGCTTTGGGGTGCTCTTTCCTTCTCCTTTGTGACCCCTTCATGCCTCTTGCTGAGCGCAGAACGGCTCCATAAAGTTGAAAAAAAAAAAAGCAGTGGCAGGAAATATTTTTGCAGTTCACATGACCCTGGTTGCCATTGGATCTAGAAGGCCTTCGAACCCCACGGGCTTTGGCTTCAGGGGACTCTTGGCAGGAGGCCTCCCCAATAGAGAAACAGGAAAGGGACCCGTAGTTGCAGTTGGGAGGATGTAGATATTTAAGAGAATTGAGGAAAGCACTAAATCCTGGGGCAGCAGTGCCAACCAAAAGCAGTAATCATGATTTCCAAATGAACTGAAATAACTCGAGTAATTAGCCTGAATATGGAATTTCCATTCATAAGATTTACTAATTATATTTTTTTTATTTTACTTTATAATTGTAATCATTACGTTAATCTACATGCACCAATTCTTCAATTGTTTGCCTGCTGTTTTCCAGGGGGTGGGGAGAGTGTGTGTGTGGGGGTGGGGGGGTGGGAGGAAATGTTCTTGAGCAGCTTATAAAGCATTATAATAGGTCTCTTAAGCAATCATTTTCTAATGAAGTCTGTTTTCAAAACAGAAGCAAAATAAGTATGTTACGCCTGTCGGTTGCAGATGGCTGCGACCGCTGTTGCTCACTTCTCTTTATACTTCCTTGACTCCATTGGGTAGACTGGCAGCCTCCGCCAGCTGCCGACGGCCTGCCTACTGCTCCCAGGCCTCCCGGGGCAGCATGGACGCCGCCGACCGCCATCTTGCCAGCATGATTCATTATGCGTGCGCGCACGGGCCAGTCTTAAGCACATCATGGCAGGAACCTCGAGGGCGTCCCCTCCGGATGACGTCATCCCTTAAGGATATTTAACCCAGCTGGCCCTGTTTACAGACAACTTGGCAAAGAGATCCATCCTTGCTAAATCCGCCTTGCTCTCGGAGTACCTGCGTTCCAGTTCCTGCTTCCTGGTGTAGACGTCTCGGGTACCCGCTCCTCGGGGGCCCTTTTCTCGTCTTCGGCTATCTGCTCCTCGGAGGGCCTGACGCCTGGGACTCTGCCTGCCCCATTCCCCGGGGTTTCACTGGAACCCCGGGGCTACTCTCTTCGTGAGTAACCAGCTCTGCAGACCTCTTCCTGTTCTACCCAGGACTTCTCTGGCGTACCCCGCTCTGTAGCCCACTACCATCTTTACGGAGGACTCCCTCGGATGTACCCCTCTCTGTGGGCCTTTACCAACTCTACTGCAAACCTCATTGTGTTCCCCGCTCTGCGGACTGCTATCACTGATACTAAGGACCTTCACTGGTGTACCCCGCTCTGCGGGTCATTACCATCTCTACTAAGGACCTTATCAGTGTACCCTGCTCTGCGGACCGCTATCATCTCTACGAGGACCCTCTCTGGTGTACTATGCTCCATGGACCATTACCATCTCTACTAAGAACCTCATCGGTGTACCCTGCTCTGCGGACCTCTACCGTCTCTATTGAGGACCTTCTTCGGTGTACCCCGCTCCGCGGGCCACTACCATCTCTACTGAAGACCTCATTGGTGAACCCTGCTCTGCAGACCATTACCAACTCTACGGAGGTATTCCCTCTGGGCATCCCCCATTCCATCAACCGTGTCTCTTCAGGTCTGTGTGACCTCCTGCTGGCACTCCCCGCTCTGTGGGTAGTGCCTCTATCTCTTTTAATAAAGACTCTAGACTGATACTTTATCTGACGTCACTGAGACCTCACCTCCCGACGGTGAGGCTCTCGGGCTCCTCCCCGTGGGTGGTACCATCTCTCACCTCGGCCCAGGGCCCACATACTAACAGAATCCTAACAAAGTATCCTTGCTATTTTCATGTATCTGTTATGGTTTAGCGGTGTTTGGGTGGATTCTTGGGTACTGTGGCAGATGACCACGCCCACAGGGAGGAGCCCCGTGGGGAGCCACAGTACTGGGCTAGACTCAGGACGCGCAAACATAGATTTTAGCTCTTTTATTATACAGCTTGATGTGTACCACCAGAGGTGGCAGTAGTGAGGTGATCCAGAGGTAACAGTCCCGGGACCCTCGGCAGAGGGAACCCGTCTCACCACGTTGGTATAGGGGATTCCGGTGTAGGTTTCCCAGGCAAGGCAATGCTGTAGATGAGACAGACTGAGAGTTAGATTACTCACTAGATGGTAGCTGTAGGTTGGCGATTCCACCAGGCTGAAGTAGATGGTACTGGCACTGAGGCTGGGAGAGCAGGCCCTCGAGGAGCGAGTACCTGATCCCAGTAAGTCACCTGAATTAAAGCAGAGGGCCCCCGAGGAGCAGGTACCCAGGTTAGTCAATACCCCAAAGGGCAGAGAGAGAGCTTCCAGCTGCAGCACGGAAGCGGTAGAGTAGCTTAGACCGGCCGAGACCAATCCTTGCTAACTCAGTGAGCTAGCAAACAAGTACAGGCTATATACCCGGATGGCGTGATGTCACTTGAGGGGGACGCTCCCGAGGTTCGCGCCAATGCTGGAATAAAGATGTGGGTAGCGCACGCGCACCCTAGTAGGCCCTTGGGAGGAACATGGCAGGAGGCAATGCCCTAGCCGATCCGGGGACGCCGGAGAGGGTGGCTTGCAGACACGGCGGTAGCCATTTTCCCAAGATAAGCGGGAGGAGCCGAGAACAAGGTGAGGCATACGGGGCGAAGCCATCTGAGACAGATGGACGCAACATATCTTCACATACCTTTATCTGAACTTTTGCAATTCCTTTTGTGTATGTGATGTATTAGAGCTTCTCAACTTAGTTCATCATGTAGTGTACAAATGCATGGAACAGTATATAATTAACTTAAAATTCCATAATAATTGAGGTCTTGACCAACAAATCAAAATCTGTCGTAGGTTTAAATTAAAATAATTGTTACAGATAATAGCCATAATTAATATTTTAACTGAATTTAAACTGGCTATAGAGAAGGAAGGAAAGTCATCAGTCTACTATAATTTGTGCTTATTTAGATCAAATGAACAGAAACACCACGAATACTAATATTGATATTTGGAATCAATTACTGACTATAACCTTATTTCTCATTTATTCTTTGGATGCTCCTTGTGTTATATTATTTGAACAAGACAAATTTTTAGATGACATTTATCTTGTTTTGGAGAGTTATGATTTTTGGGTGATTTTAGATGATTTCCTAGGTTTGTTGTTTATAATTATTTTTTATGCTGAATTAGATTTGGGCTAAGGCTTGATTTAAGGTTTGGTCTGTTGATGATTCAGATAGTTTGTGTTATTGGTAGATAATGTTTTTGTTTGGTTTTATTGTTATTTAGAAACATAAAAACATGATGGCACAAAAATGCAATTCCTTTAAAATAGGTGTTATATGGTCAGTTTTTCGGGCATTGGTAAGAACTCTAGCCACAGCTTTCTGTAGTAATTGAAGGGGTCAGATAGTGGAGGCTGGAAGGCCTAAAAGTATGGTATTATAATAATCAATTTTTGAAAAATTAAGGCTTGAAGAGCAGTTCTGAAATCGTTTGAATGGAGGAGGCAACTTTGTAGTAACAGTCTTTAATTATCGTACTTATAATTTGCGGGTGACTTGTTTTTGCATGGAAACCTTGTGCTGTATGGTAATGGCCGTGCGGTCAGGGGAGTTTCTGATGTCCTTGGATTTATCTGAGAGTACCTGCATATCCCCATCCAACTAGAGCATCGACGATTTCTGTGCTTTGCAGTTTTGGGGCATCATTATCAGTTTCGAGCACTACCTTTTGGCTTGGCAACCATACCCAGAACTTTTTCCAAGATTATGGTCATGTTCGCGGCAGAACTGAGAAAAGATGGGATTCTGGTCCACCCCCAACTTGGATGATTGGCTGATTCGGGCCAAGACTCTGAAGAGAGCCTCCTGGTGTCACAGAAGATATCTCCTTGTTACAGGAGCTCGGTTGGGTGGTGAACCTGGTCAAGAGTAATCTTCAGTCTTCCCAATCACTAAAGTATCTCAGTGTTCAGTTCAACATAAAACAGGGCAGGGTGTTCCTCTGCTGAAGGGTCATATTCAGAAGTTGATGACGCAGGTGCGTCTATTGATGAACACAACTTGTTTGTTTGTGAATCTATCCTCCCCGCTGCACTATTGTTATTCCCCTCCCAGTTAGCTCTTCCTTGTTAAAATGTAATTCTAACCTGCTGTTCAATTGTAAGCCGGTATGATGTCCCTACTAACTCCGGTATATAAAAGTCTTTAAATAAATAAATAAATATGCCTGACAGTGTGATCCTATTTACAGGTGCTCGGATTGATGACAATCCTGGATGTGGTGCCGTAGGTGAGGATGCATATACATCCTCTTCAGCACATTCTGCTGTCTTATTGGAGCCCACAATCTTAGGACTATTCAATTCGACTTAATTTGCTGATGGAGGTCTTTACACACCTGCAGTGGTGATTAATAGTGGATCATCTGAGAAACGGGGTTTCCCTAACCTCATCGGACTGGCTAGTACTCAAGACAGATGCAAGCCTCCAGTGTTGGGGAGCTCATTGTCAGAAGCTGACAGTGCAAGAGTTTGGAGTGTAGAAGAGTCTCTCTGGAGTATCAGTTGGCTGGAAGCCCATGCAGTCTGGTTGGCATGCTTGTAGTTCGCCGATCGATTGCAGGGTATTGTGGTCCAAATAATGTCAGTCTATACCAACACTTCAAATTACTCTTCAAATTTACAATTGTATCCTTTATTATATTTAACACATGAATATTTAATATGTTACATTATAATCACTAAATATATCATATAAATTACATTAAATACATAATATCTCATAACATCATACTCAATATTGTATATTCATAAACTCCATTACCCCTCGACCTATAGATGACTTGTCATAATTTCTAATCTGATAATTCAAATTACCTCTTTATGTACACCTCACCCGGACAAGTTCTCACCCACTGTAATTCCAACCCTAATCCCCTAATACCACACAAACACACACATTCATTCATCCACTTAAAACTCTCTATATTGCTGGCATTAAGAGGAAATGAAAGGAGCGACGTTTAGCAACGGCTTTGTACTACTCGGTAAAATAGTTAGAGACCAATTCTGAGATTCGAGAGTCGTGGAAGTTTGTTGAAGAATAAGTGGGTTCTCCTTTCGAGCATTTGGCTGACGGTGAAATCTGTCTAAATCAGCTGTAAAAAGCCGTATGGAAATGTGTGGATGTATTTTGTAAGGACATGTAGTGCGGTCCAGATTAGTGGTGTTCTGCTGCTGGATATACTCTGAAAGTGATGCATGATTGAAATAGTGTACTACACATTAAGAATCCCCTGAAGAAGCCTGATTCAGGGTGAAACAAGGTGCCTTGTTGGGGCATTGGACATCAATCACGCTGATTGAGGAAGATTGGGGCGTGACAAGAGAGTGGGGCATCGGTACATTGATCACAAGGAATCGCACTGAACAGGAGTCAACTTATAAACCTATGAAATTTATTAATACATGAATATTTGAAAATATTAATGAAATAAGTGAAATCAATGATATCAGATTATTTTTATGGGGTATGGAGTTTTAAGTGGATGAATGAATGAGTGTGTTTGTGTGGTATTAGGGGGTTAGGGTTGGAATTACAGTGGGTGAGAACTTGTCCGGGTGAGGTGTACATAAAGAGGTAATTTGAATTATCAGATTAGAAATTATGACGAGTCATCTATAGGTCGAGGGGTAATGGGATTTATGAATATACAATATTGAGTATGATATGAGATATTATGTATTTAATGTAATTTATATGATATATTTAGTGATTATAATGTAACATATTAAATATTCATGTGTTAAATATAATAAAGGATACAATTGTAAATTTGAAGAGTAATTTGAAGTGTTGGTATAGACTGATGAATTATTTTAGCGGTCCCTATATGTGTTGGATTATATAATTATTGGGGGGACGTATTAATGCTCCATAGTGATTGTGCCAAAGAATGTCAGACAGTGCAATGACAGTGGCTTACATCAATCTGCAGGGAGGAACCCAAAGCCAGCAAGTGTCACAGGAAATAGCTCTTCTTATACACTGGGAGGAACTGCATCTTCAGGAGATTTCAGCTTTGCACATTGCAGGAAAAGACAATGTAAGAGCGGACTTTTTCAGCAGACAGAGTCTGGATGCAGGAGAATGGGAATTGTCACACAAGGCATTTAAGCTGGTAGTGGATTACTGGGGCCTGCTGTTTCTGACCTACTAGTGACTTCTCGCACTGCAAAGGTTCCTCATTTCTTCAGTCATTGGAGAGATCCAAAGTTCTTGGGCATCAATGCCTCATGCAGGATTGGCCAGAGGGCGAGCTGCTGTATGCCTTTCCTCCATGGCTCATGTTGGGTAGGGTGATTCAGAAGATTGAGAGTCACAGGGGGATGGTGCTTCTGGTGACACCTGATTGGCCGAGAAGACCATGGTATGCAGATCTGTGAAGGTTCCTAGTGGACACTCACTTTCGGCTTTCGGCACACAGGGATCTGCTGTGGCAGGGGTCTGTTCTTCATGAAGATCTGACTCGATTTTGTCTTATGGTATGGCCCATGAGAGGGCTTACTTGCTGAAACATGGATATTCCACTGCGGTGATTGCCAACTTGCTGCGAACGAGAAAGTTCTCCACTTCCTTAGCTTATGGGCAGGTTTGGCGAGTGTTTGAGGCTTGGTGTAAAGATTGAGGGGTTGTTCCTCGTTCGGTTAAGATCCTACTCATTTTGGAATTTATGCAAGAATGATTGAATAAAGGATTGGCCCTTAATTCCTTAAAGGTACAGGTAATGGCTCTTGCCTCTTTCAGGGGTCAGGTGAATAGTGGACCCTCTTCAGTTCATCCAAATGTGGCCTGTTTTTTTGAAAGGAGTGACTCATCTTCATCCTCCTTTGCGGTTACAGGTGCCCTTATAAAGTCTGGTTTTGGATTTTTTAGCGGGCCCTACTTTTCGACTTTTGTGTAACTTTTCTTAGTGGTTACTGACCTTGAAAATGTTTCTTTTGGCAATTTTTTCTGTGTACAGAGTATCCAAGCTTCAGGCCGTTCCTTCAGGTGACTCCAGGGGGCGATACAGCTGCGTACTGTTTCTTCCTTTCTGTCAAAAGTGGTCTCAGATTTTCACTTGAATCAGTCCATTTCCCTGTTGTCTCTGCTAGGGAGAGAGATGCAGAGGAATATCACCTGTTGTGGCCCTTGGATGTCGAGACATATCATGAGGTATCTGGAGGTTTCTAAACCTCTCAGGAAGATAGATCACATGTTTGTCCTCCATAGTGGAAGAAAACAGGGTGAGCTGGTTTTGTGGGCTACAATAGCTCGCTGGATTAAGGAGGTAGTCATGGGTGGGTTGGGGGCAGTCTGGGCAGAGTCAGCTATCTCACTAATTTAACCATATAAACACAGATTTTACTAACTAACTTTAAGATAGCTAGGGATATTTTATGGTGCACTCATGCCACTCAGTATCCCTTTGATCCCCTGACACTAGATAAGTGTCAGGGGACCGAAGACTAATGTAAACTACAGTTTGTGAACAATGTTCTTAAATGCTATCTGATTAAATTACTTCTTTGAAGAGCATTTCTTATAAACTGTGTCTGGACTTAAATAATGAGATTGGAAACACATCTCCTTCACTTTTAGTCATGTTACTGGTGTGTCTTCTTTCACCCATTGTTGTTTGGCTTTATACAGCAGGGATGGCCATTACTGGTCCCCAAGAGTAACAAACACTATCCCTGTTGATGCAAATATATCTCCTGCATATTAATTATGAATATCCTGAAAACCAGGCCTGTTTATGGCTCTTGAGAACCTGAGTTGGCCATCCCTGGCATAGATTCAAACAAAATTAAAGTCCTGTAAGAGACAACATCCACTGTGAAATCGCAATGTAAAGAAATTCCTTTTGTGATTGGGAAGAGTATAGTGGTGGGGGCATACTATCGACCATCAAGCCAGGATGAAGAGACAAACAGAGAAATGCTAACAGAAATTAGGAGAGCTAACTAATTGGACAACACAATATTAATGGGAAATTTTAATTACCGTAATATTGATTGAGTAAATGTCTTATCAGATATAATAGAGAGGTAAAGCTTTAGATACTATAATGGATTGCTTCATAGAGTCCTGGAACCAGTGAGAGAGTAACTACTGTAATTCTATTCTAGTGTGTGAGATAAAAGTGGTGAGTATTCTTGGCAATAGTGATCATAACGTAATCAAATTTAACATTATCACTTAAGGAAAACTACTGCAGTAGTATTTATCTCTAAAATATGAGGGACTATGATAAAATGAGGAAATTTGAAAAACACTAAAAGGAGCAGTTGCAAAGGTTAAAAGTTTGCATATAGCACAAGCTCTATTTAAAAAGACCATCTTGGAAGCCCAGACTAGATGTATTCCATACAATGAAAAAGATAGAAAGAGATCCAAACAATGGCCTATATAGTGAATTGGTAAGATGAATGATGCTATTAAAGGCAAAAGAACATCTTTCAAGAACTGGAAGATATATCCAAATGAAGAAAATAGGAAAGAGCATGAGCATGAGCACTGACAAGTTAGATGTAAAGCTGTAGGGAGAAGAGCTTTGATTTCTAACCCCACCGCCCTTTATGTATGTACCCAGTATTTACCAGTGACCCTCCTGTTCATTGTTAGAAAATTAGCCAAACTGCCAAACAAAACAAATCTCCTTTATTACAAAATTACACAGGGCTAAGCTTAATACTTTGTGTCAGGAAACACACAGGCAATTGGGGACACAGGCAATAGGAAAATAAATGGTTACAAAAGCATATTTAATGTCCGGTGTTTATGAAATTACAATTAGTTAATTGGTAACCTCACATCTCTTTAGCGGAGACTTACGTTTCAACTTACGTTTCAGCGCTAATAAGCTCTACCTTACTAACCCATGGGGTAGGAAATAGAGCCCAGATTCTTACCATGTGGTTGTCAGTAGCTTTTGTTCTTGGGCTGGTTGGGAGGTCCCTCCCTTCACAGGTCTCCAGCACAGATGCAGAGAGGACAGTCACTATCACTGAAGCAACCAACTGTTCAGCTCTCAAGTCTCTTAGACCTTTTCTCCAGAAATCACCTCGGCCCAGGATGCATAGGGCAAAGCAGGGGTGGAAATCCACAGCACTCAGATGGGTCACTGCCTCCTGTTCATATGGGTCTCTATCGGCTGACCCTGAGTACTGTCCCCTTTCTATTTTTCAAGGGCTCACCTATGCATAATTAAGCAGCTCATGCATAGTCAGGTGAACACATAATTAAGGCTTGTAATTAGCAGACTTTCCCGCTTCTTTTACCAGTCCTTTGTCTCATCTCCAGGTTTATTAAGCGGTTAGTTCTGATGACTGACAGTTCACATTTGAAATAGCTATAAAAAGAGGCTGCTAATGTTTTTCTGGTACAGATTCCCACACAGTACCACTTGTCCATCTGCTTTCCTTGGCCCATTTGGCTCCAGCTCAGCTAAAAAGGCTAATAAATCCATCAGCCTAGTCATGTACACAGAACTGCAGAGTTTCCTTTTGGCTACCCGTGGGAGAACAAGCAATATCCAATTTTTCCACTGCATTTAGCTGTGCATAGCCCAAATATGCCAATGTCCATTTTTACTGACATCAGAGAGCCCATCTTATCTGCTTGTCCTGTTAGCAAGAATTGGGATATTGCTTATAAATCATTAATAAGGTCAAAATAGAATTTGAAAATAAACTTGCCAGAAAAGCAAAAAACTTGATATAAATCCTTTTTCAACTATATTCAGTGTAAGAATGCATGAGTGAGTCTTTTGGATTACTCGATGACTAAGGGATCGACAACTTTCGAGAAGGAGATGGAGTTGGAGTGTTGTCATTCGGACTAGCATCAGCCCCATGTGTCTTTACAAAATGCCTGGCCATGGTGTTTGATACACAGGCTAGGAGTGCATGTTTTCCCTTACATGAATGATTGACTGGTCATGAGTGTCTCTCAGGCAGGGGCAGATCAGTCCATGCTCTTGTCCATCTGGGTGCTGGACTCACTAGGGTTCGTCATCAACTACCCAAAGTTCCATCTCAGTCCATCGTCTCGATTGGACTTCATAGGAGCCCTGCTAGAAATGACTCAGGAAAAAGCCTTTCTGCCATGATCCAAGGCAGTCACCTTGGTGTCCAAAGCAGCAGTGATTCAACAGAGCCAGCATATGTCAGCTCAGCACATGTTGAGGCCGTTGGGCCACATGGTCGCAGTCTTCCATGTTACTCACTTGGCACGCTTATACATGCGCAGATCTCAATAGACCCTGAGGTTGCAGTGGCACCAGGCCACCCATAACCTCCAGCACCTCATTCAAATCTCTCCATCTCTATGGGATTCTTTGTCCTGGTGGCAAGTTCTCTCAAATTTGGAATGGGGAATCTTTCTAAACTTCCCCTGCACAAATTGTCCTACCCACGGATGTGTCCACCTTAGGGTGGGGGAACTCATGTAGAAGGGCTCCGCACCTAGAGCCTATGGTCCATCCAAGAAGCACGGTGTCAAATCAACTTCCTGGAGCTTCAGGTGATCAGATATGCTCTGTGGGCTTTAAGAGATCAGCTGCTAATGAGATTGTCCTGATCCAAACAGAAAACCAAGTAGTGATGTGGTATGTCAACAAGCAGGGAGTCACAGGATGGTACCTTCTGTGTCAGGAAGTGGTCCAGATCTGGTCCTGGGCCCTGTCCCACAGGATGGTACTCAGGGCCATGTATCTGGCCAGAACAGAGAATGTGATAGCGGACAGACTGAGTTGGGTCTTCAGACCCCACGAGTGGTCACTGGACCAGGAGGTGGTGAATCAAGTCTTCCGCCTTTGGGGAAACCCTGCAATAGAAAGGTGACTTAGTTCTGCTCCCTTTACAGGTCAGATGGCAAGCCAGCCTTGGACACCTTTGCTCGCCATTGGGGCAAGGGTCTTCTGTATGCGTATCCTCCGATTCCTCTGGTGAAGAAGACTCTTCTGAAGCTTCAAGAGGACTGAGGGACTATGATCCTCATAGCCCCTCATTGGCCGAGACAGATATGGTTTCTACTCCTTCAGAAGTTGTCCTTTCGGATACCGATCAGTCTGGGGTCTTCCCCAGATCTCATCACACAAGATCAGGGCAGGCTGTGGCATCCCAACCTCCAGGCCCTGTCGCTCACAGCCTGGATTTTAAGTGGCTGATCCTAAAGCCGCTTGATCTTTCAGAAGATGTCTCGGGTCCTTGTAGCTTCTAGAAAGCTTTCCACTAGAAAGTTCTACGGGCTGAAGTGGAGGATGTTTTTCATGTAGTGTGAGCAGAAGGCTCTAGATCTGTTCTCCTTCCCCACACAAAAACTGCTTGATTACCTTCTACACTTATCAGAGGCTGGCTTGAAAATCAACTACGTTAGAGTTCATCTATATGCAATTGGCACATACCACCAAGGTGTAGATGATACGCCCATCTCTGTACAGCCTATAGTTGTTCGCTTTATGTGGGGCCTGTTTCAGTTGAAGCATCCCCTAAAGCCTCTCGCTGTGTCTTGGGATCTCACCGTAGTGCTAGTTCAGCTAATGAAAGCTCCCTTCGAGCCGCTGCACTCCTGTGACTGAAAGTACCTGACCTGGAAGGTCATATTTTTGGTGGCAGTCACTTCAGCACAGAGGGTCAGTGAGCTCCAGACCTTAGTGACTTATCTACTTTATACCAAATTTTATCATGACAGGGTGGTTTTGCGTATGCCCCCTAAGTTCCTGCCTAAGGTAGTGATGGATTTCCATCTTAACCAGGCAATCGTCCTGCCAACATTCTTTCCCAGGCCCCCATCTGCACCAAAGCGAACAAGCACTGCACAGTTTGTATTGCAAACAAGTCTTACTTCGCCTTCTATCTGGAGCGGACAGAAACCCATAGACAGTCCACCTAACTTTTCATTTCTTTTAACAGGAATAGATTGGGAGTTGCCATTGCCAAACAGACACTGTCCAATTGGCTAGCAGACTGTATCTCCTTCTGTTATGCCCTGGCAGGACTACATCTTGGGGGTCATGTCAAGGCTCATTCTGTCAGAGCCATGGCAACGTTGGTGGCCCACTTGCGAGCAGTTCCAGTGGAGGAGTTCTGCAAGGCTGAGACATGGAGCCACACATTCACATATTACTACTGTCTGGATAGGTCTGGCCGAAGTAGGTTTGGCCAGTCTGTCCTCTGGAGACTCTTTGAGGTGTAGAATCCAACTCTCCCTGCTTAGGGCCCATTATTTGGGTTTAGGCTGTCTCCCCCTCTGTTACCAACAGCACTGTGGTTGTTGTGCCATTTGGTACCTTGGTTGGTGCTTGTTGGTCCCCTTTTGTGTTGGGGAGCAGCCTGTAGCTAGGGATTCAGCCATGTGTTAGACTACCATCCTGCTTGACCTAGGAGAAAGAGTTGCTTACCTGTAACAGGTGTTCTGCTAGAACAAGCAGGATGTTAGTTCTCATGAAACCTGCCCGCCACCCTGCCAAGTTGGTTTTCTCCTATGTTTTGTTTTAATTTTTATCGTAATTCTATGTTACAAGACTAAGAATGACCCCACGTGGATGCAGGGTATAGGGCACACTGGGCATGATCAGTATGCCTAGTCAAAGCTCCAGAAACTTTGACATAAGTTTTCTGTGCAGGGCCCCATCCGAAGATGTCACCCATGTGTGAGGACTAACTTCCTGCTGTCCTAGGAGAACACCTGTTACAAGTAAGCAGTTCTGCTTTATTCTGTGTCCTAACTCCTGCCTTTTAGGCACCCATTTCATAAACTCCTGAATTTAGGCCCCTAATGAAATTAGATATTGCTAGAAAGAAACCAAAAAATTGTATAACAGGCGGAAAGAAACTAACTAGTGGTTTAACTGTAGCTGGGAAATCATTATATAATCCACAAAAGGTATTCAAATTGCTGCATAGCTTTCCTGTTTACTACTTAATGAGAGAAAATCTTAAAATATATTGTTTTCCATAAAAAGGCATTACAATTAGGTGCAGAAATGTAGTTTTCCACCTTTAATTTGGGGTTAGTATTTTCTATTGTTGTTGTTAATAAACACATTTCTTCAGGAGCTGGAATATTACTCTAGTTAAGCTTTGATGCAAAAAGAAAAAGGTTCCAGGTGTAGCAAAAATGCTAATTAAGCAGCTGTTAGCTTTGTGTTTTGACTAGCATTTAGAATTGTATGCTATGTCTCAAGACTGTGGTTACCTGTACAAGCGCCCAGAAAACTCAGGGGACCTTTGTGGGTTTCATGGTGTTTGATAGACTTCAATTCAATTAGTGTCACTGTCCTTTGAGCGAAGAATTACTATTAAGGTAATTAACATCAAGTTTTCAGATTTTAGCATGTCTATCCAGGGGTCCATTCTATTAGCAATTAGCCTCTGAAGAAAATTTGGAAAAATAAATGAGGAATAAATTAAGCAGCCAGGCACTGTATAGTCTGCTCATGATACTGGGCCAGTGGTCTATGTTGACAGGACTATTCTTGGCATTGCTACTAAGTTGTTTTATAATATGAAAACTCTTGAAATATTGAACCAGGTGAAAACTGTTGATATTATTTGCCATTGCCTTATACACTGTGCTTGTAAATGGGAATGTGTGCATATATTTAGGTGGGTAGGAAATGAATATTTAAATAAGCATTTACCATATCTAATTTACTTTCTAAATTTCTGTATGAAGTTCCTTACTTAGGGCAGACAAATTGGGAGATCATGAGATCGGAGGCAGTGTCCTTTTGTGGATTGCTAACTGAATATAAAACAGGAAATGAGGGTAGGAATAAATGGTCAGTTTTCTGAATGGAGAAAAGGTCATTAGTAGATTGATCCAGGGGTCTGTATTGGGACATGTGCTATTTAGCATATTCATAAGTGATCTGGAGAAAGGAATGACAAGTGAAGTGACCATATTTGCAGATGACCCAAAATTGTTTCAAGTCATTAAAATGGCAGCAGATTGCAAAGAACTGCAGAAGGACCTTGAGAAACTAGGAGACTGGGCTTCTATGAAATTTAATGTGGATAAGTACAAAGTAATGCCCATAGGGAGAAATAATCCCAGCTACAGGTACATACGATGTTGGGTTCCATGTTAGGAGTCACCTCCTGGGCACCCGCTGCCAAGAAGGTGCTAGGGGTATGCAATTGAACCTAGTGCCCCCTTGCCAGCAAGACCTCTAATATAAATATTTCATGGCACCCCCGGGGGGGGGGGGGAGGGGTACCTGGGTGCGTGTTAGGAAAGCGGGCGCTCAACACTGAGTGCCTGCTTTTGGTGCACTTTTATTGCATCGGCCCCAGACTGTGGCGCAACTTGCATTGAAGTCAGGCCCTGTGAGCCCAATAAGAGATGACACAGGAGGCAGAGGGGCACAGGAAACAAGCAGAAAAGAGAGGCAATCCCAGTAGGGCGCTCAGTGGGAACCTATCCTGCCAGCAGCTGAAGAAAAGAGGGGAGAGATCCCTTATGAGGAGTGTTTGTGCCAATGACAGAAAGGGAGAGAAAGGGAGCATGCATTTGTGTGTTTGAGAGAAAGACAGATGATATCCAGCCCTGGCCCTGGCCAGTCCACAGTTCCACTTCCACTTCCTTTTTCTCTACAGATTACGTCCTGAGTGTAACCATTCTGTAAATGTATTTTCTGTAGATTGATCTGGGAGATAAAGTGTATGCAGATAGACAAAGCAAATGTATAAGAGAAAATAAAAGCTAAAAATGTACTTAATAAAATGAAATTCTTTTACATATGGATAATGCCCTACTTTAATACACTGCTGAAAGATTGAAACGAATGAGTCATACACTTTTGTAATAAGTATTTTTAGTTATTCAGATATGATCTTGGCAATTTTAGATCACTAATTATACTTGTAGATCAAAGATAATTTGCAGAGGGCACCTGAGAAAACAGAAATAAATATGCCACAAATTTGGTTGTGAGCCAAATTTAATAGCAAGCAGCACAAGTCTGTAATTTATATTGTGGGAATATAGAAAATGTATCTGGGTTGAGAAATGCTTGCCAGTGAAACAATCTAGTAAAATGTTTTTTTTCAGATGTCACATTGATGGATTCATTTCAGATAATTTAAATTATATGAGAACAAAACATTTGTATGATAGTAGATGAAGAACCTTTCAAGCAGCCTGATGCTGTTATTTGGAGAGACAAGCTCATGTAAGCAATTAGGTTATTTTATGTATCATTTATTAGTGTGTAAAGGTGTTGCTGTATCTATATTTGGGAAGGAAGGTTATGATGTAAGCATAATGAGACAAGCCCAACCATGTATGCAGTGTTGAAGAAAAATCTTTTTACCCCATTTCTATTAAATGTATTTCAAATCGGGGCCTATGCAACTTAGCATGCACATTAAGGGCCGTTTTTGCATGCAAGAAATTGTGTGCAATGCAATAAGACCTTACCTTGCATGTTAAAACAATCTGAAGAAATGAAGTAAGAGTGCACTAAAATTAGTGTCTTCATTTATGCAAGTGAAGGAATATCAGATGCAATTAAGGCTTTAATACATGATAAATAGTACGGTATACTCTTGTCACACACTAGACAGAGTGTTGAAAACTCTGGGAAAGAAGGGAGAAGTGTTGATTGTTGGAGATTTTTATCTGCCGATCGGTCATAAACTGGATAATCCCTTCTACAGAATCTACCAGAAGTAAAGAGATAGTGGATGTCCTGCAAGGGGCTCTGTACAAATAAATGATAATGGAACCCACAAGGTTAGGGAGGGAGTTATACTCAACTTAGTGCTCACTAACAGGGATAATGTCTCTAATTTCCAAGTAAGTGCCTACCTCAGCACCAGTGATCATCAAACAGTATGGTTTGATATCACAGATAGGATACAGAGAAGTCACATGAAGACCCAAGTTTTGAATTTCAAAAATATGGAATTTGTTGAAATGGGGAAGTTCCTGGAGGTAGAACTAGAAGACTGGGAAAAAAATGAGAGAGGTAGAACAACAGTGGGCCAGTCTAAAAGGAGCAATTACAAAGCAACAAATCTATATGTTAGAAAAGTAAACAAAAGCAAGAGAAATAAGAAACCTATCTGATTCTCAAAAGGAGGTGGCTGAAAAAATAAAAGCAAAAAGAACAGCATTCAAGAAATATAAAGGATCCCAAAAAGAGGAACACAAGGAAGAATATCTGTTGAAACTGCGAGAGACAAAGAAATTGGTCAAGAAAGCAAAAAGTTAGGCAGAAGAAAGGATTGCCAAAGAGGTAAAGCGAGGTAACAAAACATTTTTCAGATATATCAGAGAAAGAAAGGTCCAAAGTGGTATAGTGAAATTGACAGGTGAAAAGGATCAATGTGTGGAGAGAGATGAAGAAATGGTAGAAATATTAAACAAATACTTCAGTTCGGTGTTCACTAAAGAAGACCCTAGGAGTGGAGTAGATGAAACTCCATTTACAGAAGATAATGTATGGGAAGAGCTAGGGAAACTGAAAGTAGACCAAGTCATGGGGTCTGATGAGATTCATCCCAGGATACTGAGAGAACTCAGAGATGTGCTGGCGGGTCCGCTGCATGACCTGTTCAATAGATCCCTGGAAGCGGGAGTGGTGCTGAGTGATTGGAGAAAAGTGGTGGTGGTCCTGCTTCACAAGAGTGGGAGCAGAGTGGAAGCTGGAAACTACAGGTTGGTTAGCCTCACCTCAGTGGTGGGAAAATTAATGGAGAGACTGCTGAAGGAAAGAATAGTGAACTACCTACAGTCAGGAGGATTGCTGAACCCAAGGCAGCATGAAATCACTAGGGGAAGATCCTGTCAGACAAATCTGATTGATGTTTTGACTAAAGAATTGGATCGAGGAAGAGCACTCGATGTGATCTACTTGGATTTCAGCAAAGCTTTTGATATGGTCCCACATAGGAGGCTTGTGAATAAAATGAGAAGCTTGGGAAGGAGCGCCAAGGTGGTGATGTGGATTACAAACTGGGTGACGGATCGAAGACAGCATGTGATGGTAAATGGAACCTACTCTGAAGAGAGAATGTTGTTAAGCGTAGTGACACAAGGATCTGTGTTGGGACCAGTCCTATTCAGTATCTTTGTGAGCGACATTGCAGAAGGGATAGAAGGTAAAGTTTGTTTATTTGCGAATGATACTAAGATCTGCAACAGAGTGGATATGCTGGAAGGAGTAGAGAGACTGAGACATGATTTAAGGAAGCTTGAACAGTGTTCGAAGATATAGCAGCTGGGATTCAATGCCAAGAAGTGCAGAGTCATGCATTTGGGGTGTGGTAATCCAAAAGAGTTGTATATGATGGGGGGATGAAAGGCTGTTGTGCATGGAGCAAGAGAGGGACCTTGGGGTGATAGTGTCTAGTGATCTGAAGACAGCAAAACAATGTGACAAGGCAATAGCTAAAGCAAGAAGAATGCTGGGCTGCATAGAGAGAGAAATAACCAATAAGAAACAGGAGGTGATAATCCCTATGGAGTATTGTGTTCAGTTCTGGAGACCGTATCTCAAAAGGGACAGTATAGAGGCGGTCCAGGGAAGGGTGACAAAAATGGTGGGGGGTGTCCATCAAATGACTTATGAGGAGAGGTTGAAGGACCTAAATATGTATACCCTGGAGGAGCAGAGGTGCAGGGGAGATATGATTCAGACTTCAGATACTTTAAAGGATTTAATGAAGCACAATCAACAAATCTTCTCCGTTGGAAAGAAATCAGTAGAACCTAAGGTTCACGAAATGAAACTCCAGGGAGGATGACTCATAACTAACGTCAGGAAATATTTCTTCATGGAGAGGGTGGTGGATGCCTGGAATGCCGTTCTGGAGGAGGTGGTGAATACAAAAATTGTGAAAGATTTCAAAGTGGCATAGGATAAACACTGTGGATCACTAAAGGATGGAAATGAGGAAAAGAGTGCATGCGTGTAAATTGCTGGTGTGATGGTTACTACTCTTAACAAATAAGCTTTCATTCTGTTGATGCAACTCCATTATTGCTGTCTGCTTTAACGGCAGGGGGAAAAGAGGAATTAGTTTCAGACAGCAACCAACAAGGACACTGAATTTTACGGTTTGGGAAAACAAGCATGGGGGTAATTTGCTAATGCAGCTTTCATTAAAACCAATAAGCCTTATACTTGTGATGCAACTCCAACATTGCTCTCTGCTTCAATGCCAAGAGATAACGAGGAATTGCCAACAAGGGATCTGACTTTGACGGTTTGGGAAACTAAGCATGGGGGTGACTTCTATGGCGAGGCAGATGCTACCAAATTTGGAGGAGACCTGTTTGGTGCGGGTGATGGTACCATAAGCTTGCTGGGCAGACTGGATGGACCATTTAATCCTTTTTTGCCATTATTTCTATGTTTCTTACCATAGGCTTGTCAATGCCAAAACTTTGACAATATCCTTGGGGGTTTGAATTGGACGTAATTTTCTTTTAAATGCAAGCTGAATTGTGTAAAACCATTTTGGTTTCTGCAAACCCAGATTTGGTAATATGGCATCAAAACAATATACATTCTGTAAATTGTTTTTTAGCTGTTGTCGTTATACAATTCTAGCAAGTCCAGAACAAATGTTTTAAAGTAGATTACCATAATCGGTTCTAAAGTTTGGATGTTTAAAGTGACCTTTGAAATCTGTGCTTCTTGTAAGTCCAGTAGCAAATGTGGGAGTGAAATCGCATCTTTATTATTTAAAAGCTATATTTTTCAAACCATTTTGTTGTTATACTAAAGGAGTGATGCTGCACCCCTTGCACGACAACTTCTTGTAACTCGGGCTTTCATGCAGTGCCAGCCAATTTATGTGTTTGCCGGAGGTGGGAGAGGGAAGGTGATGTCATCAGTCTGTGCAAGCATGTGTAGCCACAAATAAATGTTTATGTGTGGTCTCCCTCACTTTCAAGTCTGACATTCCCTGCGCCAACCAGTAGCCCACGCAGCTTGACGGAATCAACCTCACATTAAAGAGTCAGAACTCTGTTGTCCACTGGTAAATGACAGGATAAAAAGGAGGTCTTCTGCAGCCCGCCTCTTCCTCCTACCTCCCATGTTGGGATGTAGGAGGAAGTCATTGTCCAACCACTTCCCTAACCCTTGACTGAGTATTTTGTGTATGAATGTATAAGTAGTTGATTCAGTTATATTAGATTACATAGGTGATCTTGATAATCGTTTATTTAATTTGACAATAATTGTTTAATTATGATTTGTTTCTTGTCACTTAATTTTTTTTCATTTGTGGCATGATTTGTTGCAGCTTGGCAGTGGGGTACCCAAGCCTTGGGGGAGGGTAGTAGTGTGGTAGGGCACTTCCATCTACATTAGAAGGTTCCCACGGACAGAGAAATTATCTGTCACTTGGCCCCAGCATGGTGACAGTATGGTGACTTCAAGTACGGCTGGATCATGACCAGGAGGGCTGGCAGTCTTCCTTGAACAGGGTGAGTTGCATGGTGAAGCCTGGCCAAGCTGTCTCCTGGCAGGACCACAGTCTTGCTTGCATGGGCGAGCCAACCATTTATTTATTTATTTTTTAATATTCTGCTTTTTGACACTTCAAAGTGTACATCAAAGTGGATTACATTCAGGTACGAGAGGCAACGGAGGGTAAAGTGACTTGCCCAAGGTCACAAGGAGCGACAATGGGATCTGAAGACTTTCTTTACTTGCCTTATTTATACATAGTAGATATCTATCTATCTATTTATCTCTATATATGTATGTTAGGAGGTTAGGTCACATAGGTTAGTTTCCTTTGTCAGGGCTTCAATAAAGTTGCAGCCATATATAATTCGCACTAAAATCAGTTATGTCTATGTATTTATTGTGTGATGTGTGTTTGAATCAACAAGGACTGTACAGGTCATGGTACCCCAGCTACTACCGATTGGATTTAATGATACAAATGTAGTTGGAAATTCAAGACAAAACTTTGCACAGAGATTTGATTGAAGTTATTCCATTTGTCTGTCATAATCTCTGAGAAATATCAGAAAAGGTTAAAAGCAAAAGGTTACACAGTAATAAGACTACCTTAGTACTGACGGTGAAAACTTTTATGTGTTCAGGTATATGGAACTAGTTATATTAATGGAACTGTGAATCTGAAAGGGATGCTGCCAGTCAGTTTGACACCTCATACCTTAAATGATGGCTTAATGACTTGAAAGCTTTCAGTTCATTTTATCACTGTCAGCTGGGTCAAGAGTCATCTATAATCTAAGCAGTGCCAAAAAAAATATCTCGGGAGCACAACTTTAAAACAATTGCGCGCAATCTCATGTATACATTCAAATTGACTCATGCGCATATATTTTATATCGTGTGACCAAATGCAGGTGCACTATCTAAAATACATGTAATTTTAACTTTAAAGTTGCTCATGGATAGTTGCATACATTTGGCCATGGTTTCGGTTTACATTCAAATTTGCATGTACTGTCCATAAAATATGCAAATTGTGGCTCCTCAGGGATCTGTTTTTTCAGCAATGCCAGTACCCACAAAACAGCCAAACTTCAACACCAGGAACGTCGCCTGCCTGCTATCCCTGATGATGGAGCATGAGAGGGACCTGGGCTGTGCCACAAGCTGCTCCAGAATAAGGAGGCTTGGTGCATCCTTAGACAAACATTTAACCATGGAGCTTTCTACCCACGTGAGGTAAGTAGAATGTGGGCAGTGGGGGTTGGGAATGGGAGCAGGTTAGGGTATGCATGGGGCGGTCAATAGGGGGCTCTAGGGGTGGGGGCAGGTTAGGGTGTGCATGGGTGGTCACTAAGAGAACCCCAATGTTGTCTACAGGTTGGGCAAGAATGACTATATATGTTTGGATACTATAATAGATTACATTCCATTAATATCATGATCATTGTACATGTGTTGCCATTGTTAGATAACTAAAGAGTGAAATAGTTGCCAAAGATGACAAATGATGACTTAAACTGTCATAGATTTCATGGTTGCCCCAATAGTAGAGGAAACCGATGGCCTCCTTTTACAAGGGAGAGATTTGACTGTGTCCCACTGTTCCTGACACTCCTCAAAGCTAAGGAAAGAGATATTTGCTTGGGCTGGACTACCCAGCTAGCTCCTTCATGAAAAGGGGTATAGTGGCAGTTCATGGAGTATCCCTGTTCTGGGGTACTTTCAGGCCTGGTGGCAGCACACCACTTCTAGGTGCATTAAGGGAGTGCAAAGAGCCGTGATACTCACTTCAGATGTCAGTAGAATATATTGATACATAACAGTATGGAAGTTACATTAAAAACCAGAGTGCATACTCAACTTTGTAATCCTATTTTTTTCTATACATTGAGGACTGAAGAAGGTGGCCTGAGAGCTGCACCAGAAGTGACTGAGGTGGCTGGACTGGCTGAGAGACAGAAGGGATGGAACTGGAGGTAAGTTCCTGATATGGCTAACAAGGAGATTTTCACAAGATCTGTCTATGTTCTGTTTTCATCACCAGCAACACAATTGGCCTACTGCTCAGCAAAACCTTGTCTCTGTCTTGAGCTTAAACAAATCCTCTTACAAACATGCTTACTCCTTTAAATTTACCTGGGTCACGGCCAGCACTGTCATGAAGTGTTACTTGGAAGGCTTCCTCATGCCTAGCTGGAAAATATTCAGGATGCTCACACCCTCCCCTAAATGAATTCCCACTGAAAACATAGGCACCCTGTCTATATACAACTATGTACTACCTCATAACCTTAGACCCCTTGCTATATAGACTACAACCCAACTCTTCAAACCCTGACATTTAGTTTAACTCTGAGCCGATATCACAAGTGAGGTATAATCATTAAAATACCACTGAAATTAATCTTCTGTATGTCAAGGGATAATATCTCTGTCCTTGCCAGCATCTATATGATATGGCTGTCTCATAGCTAGGAGCACTTCCCTTTGCCTAAACCTCTCCCAGAAAAGGAATGCTGTCTATGATTGTGTACATCACACCTTGCAGCATGTGAGAACAGGACATGACACACAATTGCTGTTCTTTTCACAATTGCTGTTCTTTTCACAATTGCTGTTCTTTTCACAGCTGTCAAAGGAGGTGGAGGAAGATGGCGATGAGTCCCCGGTCCCTGCACCAGTCTCAGCTGATGCCACCACTGGAGAGGAGCAGGATGCTGCTCCCCCACCCCTCCATCACTGGGGGACTCTGTGGGAGCCGTCCAGCCCCTCCACCCACAACCGGTGGGCTCCAGGCCCAAAGTGCCACAGCTCCCTCTTCCTGTCTCTGTAAGGCCTCATCCCTGTTATGCCCCAGGATCTAAGGATGCCAGGACTCAGACTGGCCAGATCTTCTAATTTGAGGGAAGCCTAGATCCTCCTCTGCTCCTCCCACTATCATCTGCTGCCCTGCAGGTTTCTCAGCGGGCTTTTGGGAGGGTATGCAGATGAAGGTGGAGGAGATTGGAGGGGTCCAAGTAGACCTCAGGAGTCTGCTTGGTATGGTAGAGCGCCTCTTTCAAATTCACAAGCACCTCACCGTGGCTGTCCAGCTCATTGCCATGATGCTCTCATCATACTGACAAGACTCTTAATTCTGAAGCACCTGCCATTTCTAGCTCCCTGGACCTTTTTTTGTTTATGAAAATAATTTGCTACTAGAAAGCCCCACCCCTACCCTTTATGTTTTTGAATATTGCACATAGTTTTTGAAAATTTTTAGCTTAATTTTATATTTATATAAAATTTTGATACATTTATATTTTTTTTCGGTGTGTGTCATCATTATTGCCTACATACTATGGTTTATTTTGTTCAACAGTAAAGTCCCTTTAAGGTAATCCTATAGCCATATCTCTTTGAACTACACATAGCCCTGCATGTTACTTGCCAGGCTGTTTTATCAAATACTTATTAAACTCCTCTTATCTACCCTTACCATTAGTATGTGTATTTGGCTTAGATGTGTTAACCTTGTACCCCTAAAACTGCTACCAGTAAGGGAGACCATAAATCAAAAGGTATAAATCCCCAGGGAGCACGTACCTCTCCAAAAGACACCAGATATGTGTGCAGCCAATCCACAAGCAGCTGTTATGTGTATAAAGTTTTTAGTATATTAGGTATGTTCTTAAATGAAATCACAGCATAGGAAAATGAGGAGCACACTGAGTTGGCCCTTTCTGAATCACTACATTTTACAACTGAGAAGTAGTGTGCTATGATGTTCTGTTATGAGCTGCTTTTTCCTGAAGCAGGCAGCTGCTCTATTAAGTAAACTCAATGTCCCATGAACTTCTGATGTAACAGAAAAGATTTGCTATATTTCTAATACTATGGAGATGCATTGTCTAACTGCCTTAAATCAGCTGTCTGATTAATGACCTGTAACCAGCCTATCCGTCATCATGCTCACAAGGGCTATCCTTTAGGGTAAGCCCCTGCATTTTAGCTGAAATATCCCATTAGCAAATCCTTTCAAAGACTAAAACAACCATTAACTCTCAAACATCATCCTTTCAAAGGACATCAGCCTGTTGGAAGGACGCTATGCTTGTGTTCTTTAAGACTTCCTGGATCATGTGCTTTTGTAGGACTCTTACACCAAAGCTGCCTGCTGGTGCTGTAATTAGCTGGCCTTTTTACCCTCTTCCATCAAAGGTAATGGAATGGACTAAAATAGTGACCTGATTTAAGGGAATCCTCAGAGCTTGTCTAGTACCTGTCAGTTGATGTGAAGTGTAATTGTCAGCAGCAATTTCCCATTTACAATGATTTAAGAGGACAAAGGGATGGAACAGTAGAAGAAATGAAAGAGTCTGAATAGAAAATATGGTCCAGATATATAATGGGACACAGGGCATGTATAAATGTCTAGGAGATGCATATTTCCAAATATAAGGACCATATGCAGATGAAGAGAAATACATATTTACAGGGAATAAGTCCAAGCCCAAATAAATATTAATCCAATCTTCTGATGTTCATATAATCATCCAATCATTTTATGCTATCCAAAATTCCAAAATCTAGTTCTGATGACTTCACCAATCTGGTCAAGAAATATGGAGAGTTCATCAACAGAGACAAAAGAGAACCAAGCTTTTGCTTTCTGGAACTCTTATATTGATATACTTAAAAATTCCTTTTGTATGTAAGGAACATGTGAATCTAACTGAGATTTGTATCTTTATGATGCCTTGGTTCTTTTGTTATGATTGGGCTAACTGTGCAAGGGTGTCTTCCCTCATATTGACTGGAAATGGTGAACATTCAAAATGCTACAAAGAGCTCAGCATTTGAGGACGACAGCTCAATGTCACAGTAATTATGGATTCTCTTCAACTGCATATGATTGAGCAATTTGAACAAACTTGAAATAAAGATGCAAAACTAAAACCACCTGCAGTTTATCAATGGATCTTGTCACACACAACATGAGGCCTACAATAACAAGACAGTGTGTGAGAAGTTTGAGGTATGACTCCAGATGTTTGCAAATGGAAGGATCTCGACAATATATAAATTTGAAAAGATAATGCAGTCCTAAAACACATTATATACACTATTGAATCCATGATCAATCCATTTTCTCATTAACCAAAGATCTTGTATGCCTAAGTTCACATGGTGTTTGCAAAATTGGAATTATAAATGATATGCTATCTACTCGAGCAAAATGAAATTTAATTGTTAAGCTTCATAAACTTCTGCACACATTTACTCCATCTATTTTGTAGAGATACTTTTCTCAGCAAAATGTATGTAAATAACTTCAAATTCCACCTCCATGAATGCCTCTCCCTACTGTAGTGAACCTACGCATGTAATTTCACCTGTATTTAGGGTGGGCAGTTTTCAAAAAGTAAATTTCTGCAGGTAAAGTGTTGTTTTGCCCGTAGAAATGGCTTTGAAAATTACCCTCTAAAAGGAGAAATCTGAAAACATTGTGCTCAAGGGAAAATAGTCTGAAAAACAATTTTTTAAAAATCTAACAAAGAGGTAATTCTTTACAGTGACAAGAAACTCTTTGTAAGACTTTTAGTAATAGGCCAAATTTGGAAAACTCATCTGAGGAAAATCTTGTCATATTCTTTGGTGTCATGGGTCAGGCAGGCTGGGGTGGGATTTTCCCCAGCAGGAGAGGACCAGACTTGGGGGCAGTACTGGACTGTGTCTTATGCCTATACCAGCCATCTGCCCTGCAGGTTGAGCCCTTGGATTCTTGTGGCCAGCAGGTCTTATCGAGAACTGGACAAATTGAGTGTAAAAGCATGACTGGAGCTGGAACACAGTACCATCTGGGATCTGGCACAAAGCACAGGCAGGACTAGAGACAAGGCTGGCACCGAGGGCAGGTAGGAGTGCATTCAGGCAGAGCTGAAGACATGGACTGGAATCAAGGGCAGGCTGGGCCAGAAGAAAAGGGAAAAGTCTGGGATAACAGACAAGGGACTGAGCTGACAGGATAAGGACTGAACTGGGCAGGACAAGACAGGATTGGACAAGGACAGAACTAGGGCAAGCAACAATAAACAAGAGGGCCCAAACAGGGAATAAGGCAGGCTAGCTAGGCAAACCTAGAAGGCTGAAGGTTGCAAGGCAGGACAGAGAAGCCCAGGAGGCCACAGAGCAAGATGGGGAATCCTGAAAGGCCACAGATCAAGGCAGGGAGACCTGGAAGGGAATCGAGCAAGGCAGAAATACCTGGAAGGGCACAGAGCAATGCAGAGAGGCATGGAAGGGCATAAGGCAGGGAGGTCAAGGTAGGCCAAGGGCAAGGCAGGAAGGTCTGGAAGACCACAAAGCAACACAGGAGGCAAGATAGGCCACAGGGCAAGGCAGGGAAACAAGACAAGGATGGGCCAGTTGAAGGAGCCAAGGTGATTCGATGAAAAGCCAAGGAGGAAATGAACAGATTGGGTTAAACAGGGCTGGAACCGCTGTGTCGTGATAAGCAAGGAGGTGGCTAGAGCAGCTGTGAGTGAGGCTCGCTGATAAATTCTGCTGGCAGGAAGGCTGTATATCAGATGGAACTGTGACTTTTGGGAACAATATTCTCTTGACTGTATTGATAGTATTCTTGCAAAACAATATATCAGCTCTTCTTGATCTCCTTTCCAAAAGTTAAAATTACCTTATTGACCAGGTTTCAGAAAATGATGCAATAATATTTGATGGAATTGTCAAACAGGAATAGCTGTTCGTTCCACATTTGGTGAGCTTACAAATACAATTTTATTAAATATGGTTGAAGCTGCTTTCGATCAGATTTTGTTACAGATCAGTATTCTGATGTAAGCATAAAAAAAAGTGGAATGGTTCTGTGAGCAACACAAGATTGACAAGTTATAAAGATATTTAGAAAGGTACAAAAACATCCCTACTCACTGGAAAGAATTTCTTTGTGATGGCAAGAATAAGGAAGCCTTTTAGAAATTCTTATATTTTGTGTAGAAGGATGAACTTTTGCGAGCTACAAGATAGAACCTCATACTTAATATAGCAGATGGAAAGGACTTTGACTGCCTGAGTATTTAGAATGGTTTAGTCACAGACAGCATTATTGATGATTTTAACTTATGACCATAAAAAATGTGACACAAGAATATTTCTTCATATACAACATTTTGACGGTATCGGAATATAATAATCAAGAGCCCAGATACAGAGATTTTAATCATGACTATTAATCTCAAGTCACAACTGCTACTCAATTTATATTTTCCCTCTACAGTTGCTCAGCAAAGCGGTGTTGTTGATTTACAAAACATTACTGTAGCTCTTGGCCACTAGGTATTTACTTTTCTTATTGGATTCTACATATTTACAGTCTGATGTTCAACTAGTACCTTCTATGGTAAAGGAGAGGAAAAAGTCATTTACTGTCACATGTGAAGATGAAGAGTTTCTTGATGCTTTCACTTATTTTGGGAAAGACTTTACACTGCAGTAATAAACTTCTGTTTTGCTAGACAAATTTGTCTCATCCATATGGGTGAGCTTCATTATAAGATGTTAATAATGTCCAATTAGGATGTTCTGCTTAGCAGCATCCCCATTTCTTGAGTGGATAATGGCAACTACTACACCAGCACAGCAAATAGGCAAACTTAAGCTGCTACACTGCAATACTCTCTATTTCAAATAAACACTTCATCACCTGTTGGCCATGGTTGGCATCTAGAAGATAATGTGGAAAGAGAGAATGGGATTGAAACATCAAGATCTGGAGACTCCCAACCCGATCTCCACCCCAAAGGGACCAGGACATAGGCTGTGGGCAAGAGATAGAACTTTGGACTCAGGTAGAATCTTTTTATGTTTTGGGGTTCCCCATCAGGATTCCCCATACAGTTTAGGGCTTATACACTGATAAGTAAAAAGTGGCAAGTTTCCCCTCAGGTCTTGGAGAGAAGAATAAAGGCTAATCCGTAGCGAGACTATGTAAATAGTTCAAATGCACAGTTTCAGTTGTGGGAAGTATGCTTGACTATGATAGACATCCAGCCTGTCTGTCCCTGGGGAATATTCTGTACTAGAGAGATACACACTTAAGGAGAAACATTCCATCACTTGGGCCAAGAAGGATTTCCTTTCCCCCCACAGCAAGAACAACCCACCTAGGATCTGAAACGAGAGGGAATAGTATGGAAAGTGAGGCCCCCAAAGAACAAATACTTTTATGGCCCTAGGAGAAACAGCAAACCTCCCGGCAAAAGGTTACACCTAATATACACAGGTTGTAAAATACTCTAAGTTACTCTCTCTGTATGCTAGGCATAAGATGCTGGGGAGAGGCTATGTTTTTCACATTACTTATGAAAGGTACAAATCCTCAATAACCAATAGGCCTATAGCAATTTTGCAATAGTGGAAAAAATGGCCTTTGAACTGGGAAGCTCTTGTTTTATCTTGCACATCAATTGTGAATAGTTGATATTAGAAACCATTGGAGATCTCATTTATTATCTCTTTGAACAGAGATTCAGCACTTTATGTGAATGATTGTTTTAATTTTGTTGCCTCTTATGGTCTCAGAAGTCAGTCTGATTTGCATCTTGTAATTCTTCAGTATAAAAGTTGGGGATGGAGCAATTTCATTAAGTGAATTCTCTATAGAATGCTTTGCTTTCAGCTGCCGGGGAACTAGCAAGTTTTATGTTTATAATAACGTGCCATGAAATTAAACACAGCCAAAAAAAATCGTTTCAAAGAAAGTGCATTTTAGTCAAATATGGATTTATGTTTTAATATTATAGTGAGGTTATGATCGTGAGTACTTGTACATTAATCTTTGTAAGCCGTGGACTTGAATGTTTTTGTGTGTGTATAATATCTTACCTTTTCTTATTGCTGTTGATGCTATACCCCCGGGCTCCTGTGATTCTGTGACTGCAGGAGAAAATGCATAATTAGCCTGTTGTTGCATAATTTATAATCTGCAGCTTTCCATTTATGCAGCTTACAGGTGTGTGAGGAGAAAAGCAGGTTTTAATTATGTTTTTAGAATGAGTCTTAAAGTTGAATTTTAATTGAATCTATTTTGTACTTTTACTGACTCATTGATAGTCGAGTATGTTATTGTTTACTTTTTTATGTACTTTGTTTTTGCTATATTTATGGCCTTTTTATAGTCTGTGAGTTTGTATTTTATCTTCCTGTTTTATTTTGCTGCTACATTATTAAGTATGTTTTGTTGTACATCACTTAATGCTATTGCAGTAAGCGATTAATACAGAATAAAGAAAGAATAATCAAGCTTGTATAGCTACTATGATTGTTACTATGGATAAGCTCCTCTAGCTAGGTATTGGGAAAATGGTATATAAATAAGAATCTTAATAATATACTAAAATCCTTCATTTTTCTTTTATCCTCCTTTATTTAGAGATCCAGTTTTATTTTGCTTTTTAATTTTTCAGTTTATGGAAAAAACTGACAAAGAGTACTACACTCTGGATGACATGTTTGTGTCTAAAGCGGCAAAAAAGGAACGTGTTGATCAAGAACAAGAACGTGAAAGAAAACAAGCAATCTCTGAACATAGAAAATGGATGGCGAGCATGGAAAAATGCCCATACTGCTTTGATAATGCTGAACTTCCCAAACATCTTATTGTTGCAATAGGTGTAAAGGTAAGAAAATAAATGGTTATTTTATTTTTGTAGCAGAAGTAATGAATGGGTCTTAATGTGTAATACCCCTTACCTATAAGGGCTTCCGGCATAGCCTCCTGCACCGTGCTGTATCCAAGGGCCATCTATAGCACTTCCACTTTCCTTGAGCTCCTCTTGTAGGCCCTGCAGCCAGGACTTCCAGGGACACTGGCTGATGGCATCAGGTATATAAGGAAGCACTCTGCAACCAGCCAGCACCTCAGCAACAGGTCTCCAGAGCTTGTCATCTGTTCTTGTTGCCTTACCGTGTTTGTGTGTCTTCTGCTTTGCCTTGCTGTGCCTCCTGCCTTGTCTTGACATGTTCCTGCCTTGCCTCCCCTGGTCTCTCCTGTATGACTGTCTCCCAGGTCCATTCCCTGCTCCCCTGTTCCTTTGTTCTGGACAGACTGCTTGACCCTGATTTTAGCGTGGACATCGACTCTGATTACTGCCTCCTACCCTTACTTTGTCTGGACCTCCACTCTGCTTACTGCTGCCTGCCTTGACCTTAGTTTGAACTTTGACTCTTCTTCTGGCCACTTGCCCTGGCCATCGCCTGGACCTTGTCTCCTTAGTGCTCCTTAAACTGCATGTCCTGCTGGCCCCCAGAACCCAAGGGCTCAACCTGCAGGGGAAGAGTTGTTCCAAGAGAAGACACTGCAGTCCATGTCGGATGTATCTGCCACCGCCTGTCAGGGCCTGTTCCATCTCCTTACGAGCCAGGCAGTGACAACTTGAGAGCAGCCAAGGGCTCACTTTCACCCACTCGTAACATACTGATTAGCAGCACAACCATAGTTCTTGCATAAACATTCAGCCTCCTGGATCTCCCATCCTTTCCAGATAGTACCTTGCCACTGCATTGACCCAGTTGATGCAAGGAATGTATAGGTTGCCAGACAAACCCAAGCTATGTGAGCATTTGCTTTTCCATTAGGACTTCTAGTTATTATAATACTTGCATCTTGCCAGACATACCAAGCTCCTTTCTTCCTTTTAATTCCCCCTCCCTCAGCATGTGTCCTCCTCATCCCAGTTTCTCTTCTCCTCATGTTACCTCTCTCAACTCCTCTTCACAGCCCATGCCTTGTCCTTCTCCTCCTCCTCTCAGCTCCTTTCTCCCTCATTGCCCGTGTTCCCTCCCTGTTCTTCTCCCAAACTTCCTTGCCCTCACAGCCTGCTGTGCTCACTCTCCCAGCCCCTCTTTTTGCTCCTCTCTCTCTCTATCCCTTTTCACATCTCCACTCCAAACCCTTCTCCACATCACCAAATCTTTCCTCCTTTCTTATCCTCTCTCCCCCCTCATAGCTTTTCTCCTCTCTAGGAGCCCCTGCCTCTCTCCCAGCCAGCATCCTCTCTTCTAGCTCCTTTTTCAGCCCCTCAGAACAGTATTCACTTTCCTAGCCCCTCTCTGACCTCCTCTCCCAAGCCCTCATCCCCTCCCTCAGCCTCTCTGGCCCCACTTTCAGAGCTCTTTCTTCAGTGCCTCGTTCCCATTCTCCTTTCCTGATTTTTCTATCAGCTCCTCTCCCTTTCCAGGGGGCTTGCCTTTGTTGCACTGCTGCCACTCCCTCGTCCTCCCTGCAACCTATTCATCAGGCATTTGTTTCTCAGTTAGGAGGCTACAGGGTGCGGTGGGAGCAGCAGCAGAAGTTATCCAAGTACGTCCCCTGTAGCTATGCAGCATGGAGTTCTCAAGTTCCCTACACAGTTACTACTGGGGGAATTCTGCACACAAAAATGTAAAATTCTGCAAAGTTCTGCATACTCATACTTTATACTGATCAAAATAATGAATGTAAAATGAGACACAGAAAAGTTATTCCTCAATAATGCAGAGTTTTGAGCAGAGGTCTCCTAAAAGTGCACTGTAAGAATGGTCCTTCCACCTCTCTCCTTACTCCCCTAGACAGATCCCTTTCACTCTACCCGCACTGCCCCCAACTCTTCCGCTCTCCAATATCTCTCCAGTTCCCCTCCACGCTCAACCCCTTCCACACTATCTCCACCCCCCCCCCCCCAGTCCTTCACTCTCAGAGTTTGACCTCTCTCTTATAACAGCGCCTCACACAGGCTCCCTCTCTCTCTCTGTGTTCCACGCATGCACACATACACCCTTTCATACCGGCTGCCTCTCTCTCTTGCACATACACAACCTCCATCTCATGTACACACCCACCCTCAGGTAGGCTACCTTCTCTCTCTCTCTCACACACACACACTCACCTTCACGCACACAATGCCACACCTTTCTCTCTCACAGACTCTCTTGCCTTTCTCAGGCTTTCTTGCTTCTCCTTTGGTCATGAGCGGGATGGGCTCAGCTCGTGGCTTACCAAACTCCCTATTCTTCTGTCATGAGCAGGGTGGGCTCCGTTCAAGGCCCCCATGTCTCCCTGTTCTTCTGCTGTGAGCATGATGGGCCCTGCTCATTGCCTGACGGCCTCCCTGTTCTGTCACGAACGGGATGGGCTTTGCTCTCAGCCCACAGGCCTTTCTCCAAATTTTGTGCAAAAAATACAAATTCTATACAGTAGGGGTATCCTGTGCTCCATAGTAGCACAGAGTTCCCCAGGAGTAACAGTGAAGCAGTTTGCTCAGTAGTAGGGGTGCTTAAGCAACCACAGCAATCACCTATACTGTACTAAAGAAGGGACCTGGGCATCATGAAATGTTCACACATCTCCATATTTCAAAGCCAGTTTTGGAAGATTAAGCCAAAGCAGATATTGTTTATCATGGAGCTGTAATGTTTTGCACATAAATTACCCAAACATGCTCATAATAATACGGAAGTCATATAGAATTTGATCATTTTTGTATCTGATGGATTTTATAGGTCTGTTCAATCTGATGAATGAATTTCTACAATAGCATTATTTAAGCACTTTTTCATAATTTTTTTTGTTTCAAAGAGAAAACCATTGCTTTAGTTGATAATTTCAGAACTGCAGTTTGGGATTCTAGTTAGCTCAAAGTGACCCTTGTCTCTCTCTTCCTTTTGAATGTTGTATATAAGATATCAACTTACCCGCCTTAGTATTTTGGAAATATCCCTTTGTCCCCACAGAAACCTCTCCATTATCATTCTGTTTCATATACTTATTGATTTTCCTTGATGTGTCTTTTTTTTCTTTTGTAGTGTGGCCTTTTAATAGTTTACCCTTCAGTGTCCAAACTGTATGGCTGTCAGAAGTGGTAACAAGTCAAAAAAAAACATCAGTCACACACTCTGATGGCTGATTACTTTATTATTTGTATTGAGCTAGTAACTCAATTAACTTTTCATTTCATGTAGATCTTTCTTTGGAGCTAAGACATAAAGAAACCAATATGTATGCATACCTTTACCAAGTGCTTCCCAGCACCTGTTTCTCTGAGCATCTGACATGATACAACTGTAGTTCTAGATGCACTAAAAGTACAGTCTGTACATGTAGTGCTTTTGGGATTACCGTGGATACTAAATTCTAATTGGATTATCTGTACAAAGAAATAGGCATGATATGCAACCAAAAGGAAGATCATTGTGGAACAAGGCATTAGCACCCTTTATTATTCCATCTGAGCTCTCCCTGTGGATATTCAGCAGTGTAAACAGAATTGGGTTACCTTGCTGATAAGATGCTAAGACAATATGACAACAAAAGTACTCAGTCATTTACTGTGTTTCACTACTGTATTAAAAGAAAGAATTATTCATTTAACCAAGAAAATTCTAAAAACAAGAGGAATGTGCAAGACAGAGATAAAGTAGAATAAGCTTATCCATTATAAAACAAATGAATCAACAGGGTTTTAGAGTCAGAGGATCACATTATAGCTGAGCAAAAAAGAAATAGCAACAACAAACACTGTTTAAAGTGTATAGAAAAGGTAAAATATAATACAGTAAGGCAAAAAATATGAAATGTGCATAACTAGAGTTGTTCGTTTTGATGTACAGTTCATATTTTCCATCTTACTTTATTATATTTGTCCATCTCTTTATATGTCAGATAAGATAGGTTCTTACTTTGGTGTAGATGGCTAAATTATTTGTTCCATGGCTGATTAAATTATTATTTGGATTGGAGTACCAAGATGGCATTCTTTTTGACTTGTAATGGAATCCTGGTATGGTCCCAGGTTTTCTCCATAAGCACTCAGCTGCAGGTTTTAATTTTCATTCTGTTGCATTGAGAAAGTACGTAAGGTGTGCTGCCATTAGCCTTTTCCTGTTTTAGACCAGGAGTAAGTTGCTTGTGAATCACTGGCAAAACCAGGTGACCTTTCCAGACCTATCCTCAAAGAGATCAAATTTAGTAGAATGAGTAAACTAGAAAAGAATGATTAAAGAGATTGAATTGTGAAGTAGAAAAATAATTCACTCCATTCAGGATTTTATAGTCTGTGTGTTAAAATGAACTTTTCTAATTGAGAAAGTCAGTCAAAGGATTGGGGGTAACTTTCTAATTTGTTGCCAGAATGGCCTTAGGTCTAGCAAAGGTGATCAAAACTTTTGATATAGCCAATCTGCAAGCCATAAAGTTTGATTGCCTGTAGGATATGACTCGTAAATACTGGGAATTTACCTTGAAGCTATAATAATGTTTTTGCCCCCAAGAATCTCCATCGTTAACCTTCTCCCCCCACACATCAGTAGCAAATGTTTTTAGGATCTCTCTCTCTAACTAAATGAAGCAAAGCAACATTTTTAGATATTTATATTATGATAGCCCTATTTATGACTTGTTAAAGGTGAAAAAAAATGAGCATTTGTTTAATTTCAAAACATAATGCATGTTTTCAATCATTATAATGTCTGCTGATTATTTAAAACTTTTGAAGAGAGATTTTGCTTTTTTTGTGGGGATTTATTTATTTTTTTATTTATTTAAAAACTTTTCTATACCGTCGCTAAGTTATATACCATCGCAACGGTTTACAAATAGGCACATAGACTAAGGTAAGTAAATGTAGGATATCGTACATTCTAACAGGTGCCAATAAAGTTCGGTTACAATTTCATAAATAAAATCATTATTTGAGTAATGTTGGTCATGTCCAGGTGTATTATTGAGTTACTATCTCTTTGAAATATTACTTCTTAAATGTAGGATTGAGTAAATTCATTCTCATCTGCATTACCCTGTACTTTCATTCTCTACCCTCCACACTCTTTAGTGAAGGCTTTTTTAAAGAGCCATGTTTTTAGATTTTTCTTAAAAGTTTTGAGATTATTCTGTAATCTGAGTTCGGGTGGCATCGTGTTCCATAGTATGGGCCCAGCCAATGATAAAGCCCTTTCTCTCACTTGGGTTAATTTTGCTGACTTTACTGAAGGGATTGTTAGTAGTGCTTTGTTTGCTGAGCGGAGGTTTCTTTGTGGAACGTGTACTCGTAAGGCTGTGTTTAGCCAGTCTGCTTCTTTATCATATATTAGTTTGTGTATGGTACATAAGGGCCTTGTATTTTATCCTGTATTTGATGGGTAACCAATGTAAGTCTGCTAGAGTTTCGGTTATATGGTCCCTCCTCTTTTTTCCCGTTAGTATTCTGGCTGCAGTATTTTGAAGTATCTGGAGTGGCCTTATCGATGTGCTTGGGAGTCCTAGTAAGAGTGCGTTGAGGTAGTCAGTGCTAGAAAAGATAAGTGTTTGCAATACTGTTCTGAAGTGGGGTGGGGAAGAGAGAGCGTCATTCAACCCCTCAACATTTAGAAGTGGTTTTCTTGCATATAAAATACTGCAAAATGACATGCTAGGATATATGTTATCATGGGATATTGACACTTTTCAGGTGGTAAAAGACACTTGTCATTTGATCTTGTGTATCGCAATACATGCACCCTGTCATAGTAACATAGTACAAGAAGGTGGAAAAAGAGCAGTTGGTCTGTCCAGTTATTCCTAACTGCACTGCCAAAGATATAGCCAATCTGCAAGCCATAAAGTTTGATTGCATGTAGGATACGACTCGTCATCCAAAACAGTATTTGTCATCTTTCTCCATTTTATTCCATCCTCTTGGGTAGCTGAGCCTATAGGATCTTCTCTTAATCTTACACCTAGCACCCCTCTCCTCCCATTTCCTTACCCAAGGTTCAGCAATAATCCAAACAGCCACCAATACCAGTGCAGCTGTTACCTGAACAGCAGGGGCTCCTTGGTAACCATGTCCTTTCCAGACATCTCACTATTGTCACCAACCTTCTCAACACAAGGATTGAATATCGTGCCAGACAGACCTGACTACATGAATGCCAGCATTTCTGTGTTTACTGTACTTACAGCCTGCCAGAGAGACACAGCTGCTATTTAATTCTATCATTGCAGCCTGGGAGGGAACTTCCCAACCCCTTAAACTAACCTCCCTTCCCCTTCTCCTAACCTACCCGCCCCTTAGCCCTAACCTAGACCCCCCAGACCTTTGTCATACCTGTTGCGCGTGCCGGCAGCCTGCTGGCATGCGATCCTCTGACACAGCAGCAAATGGCCACTGTGCCGGGTGCCCCCCAGACCGCCCCGCTCTGCCCCTTTTCTTCGGCCCCGGGACTTACACGCATAGCTGGGCCTTTTTAAAATAGGCCCGGCGCGCATAAAGCCACCTACGTGCGTAAATCCACTGGATTTTAAAATCTGGGCCTATGTCCCCATTCAAGAATTGTGGTCCTCTAGTCAGGGGTTTCTGGCAAGTCCATCAGTAACTGAATATAGGATGCATAGAATAAGGATCCAGGGTGTTTTCCATTGATGTGCCATGTATGTGGAATAGCTTACCAGTGGCAATCCGAGTATATGAAATTTAGGAAACTATTGAAAGCAGAGTTGTTTCATAGAGCTTTTGCAGAGAATGATTAAGAAGTGTAGAAAACAGCCTAAGGCAAGTTTTTGTCGGTTCTTGATGCAGTTCCAAAGTTTTATTTGTGTTAGGTATTTTTTCTAATTATTTTATGAATGTTTTATTGTAATCCACATTTGAATGTTTTAGATTACGCGAAATATAAATTATTTTTAAATAAATAAAAATGAAATGTTTTTTTATTTATTTATTTATCGAGTTTTATTTCCGTCGTTCGGTTTCGCCATCACAATGGTTTACAAAGTTTCGATGTTTAACAGAGTGTTCAAAAATTCATACGCTTGTTAACATAGTTATCTTATACATTATAAACATAGCTTGGTTATATATTGTACAGGTTAAATTATGTATTTTGGATTGGGTCTGCATGTTTATATGGGTCGATTGGGAGGGAAGAAGTATCAAAGAGTCATAGGTTGTTTTGGTAGGCTCTGGTGAACATCCAAGATTTAGTTCTTTTTTTGAAGGTTTTTAAATTTTGTTGTGCTCTCAGTTTGGTTGGGAGGGTGTTCCATAGTTCGGGGCTTCCTAGGGATATGACTCTCTTCCGAGTTGAGGTAAGTTTGTGACGAGCTGGTGGAATTTTTAATAAACCGTTGTTAGCTGAATGGAGATTTCGGTTTGGTGAGTGTAGTTTTATGGATGCACTTAGCCAATTTGTTTGTTTTCATATATTATTTTGCGTATTATGGATAGTATTTTATAGTCTATCCTGTATTTTATTGGGAGCCAGTGTAGAGATACGAGAGTCGGGGTAATGTGATCCTATTTTTTCATTCCTGTGAGTATTCTGGCGGCTGTATTTTGGAGGATTTGGAGCCGTCGGATGGTGGTGAGAGGTAGGTTGAAAAGCAGGAAGTTGCAGTAATCCAGGTTGGAGAAGATGAGTAGTTGTAGGACTGTTTTGAAGTCGTTGGGGGAAAGGAAAGGTTTTAGGCGACATAGGGTTAGGAGTTTGTGATATCCGATTTGTGGTTCTTGAATGATAGTTCCTTGTTAATTATATTTAAGTACATTAGTAGTTACATTTAACATGTAAATCCTTTTGAAAATTACCCCTATATGCTTGTGTCTTTTAAAATAGCAACTTACATGCATAAATGTTGGCCTCACCCCCGAATGTCCCAGACCACCCCCTTTTTCCTTACATATATGTATGTGTGAAAGCAAAACTACACATGTTTTATGTTTAGAAAATAGCATGTATACACGTAACTCTTTGAAAATTCTACCCTTAGTGAGCAGATGCTAAAAAATGTTTGCATGCCTTTTGCTGCATAGGTTACTTGTGTAAAGTGAAGGATCCCTGTATTTAAAAATGTGCATTATCTTTCAGAGTTGTGATATGTGGTGTTTTATAAACTGTGCAGCTCATTCTGAGCTATTTATAAATTACAGCCGTAACTTTAGGTGCCTCTGTTTATGGTACATATCTGTTGAGTTATGCACTCTATTGATAATTGCCCTCAATCACTCTCCAAAAAAGAGATGGAAATTCACTAAAGTTGGCATGCAGGAAGAAAATGTCCCAGACCAGGTTGAAAACCAAAAATATCAGATCAGCATTCTCTGAGAACCGAGCCTCCCCAAAAAAGTTCCCATTGCTTTCAATAGGAAAAAATCCCTTTGTTTTCTATAAAATCTATTGAAAGCTATTCAGACTGTTAAAATGCTGAACAGTGCACCCTTCCAAATGTGCCACTTCATCCTACCAACACTTTGCCGCAAAGCAGCAAAGTCAGATAGAGACAGGGATAATAAATGAAGCAACGCACAAAAGGCGCTTACAATGTACATACATCCCTTTCCCCATACACACTGCCACACAAACTGACCACACCAAATCCCCAGGCTGTCCATCTCACACACCCAGCGTACAGCCAAACACCTCCCACCATCCACACACCTCAACCTGCACCCTAACCTTACCCATCTCTCCATTCACTCATGCAGCCATACACTCAAAAAAATCCACACACCAAAACTTCTCTGCTGCACATTCCCCACAGAACCACCTTCTCACAAATCAACACTCACCCCATTTACAAATACTCACTTACATCTTCCCACTTATACATACACAGCCACAAACATACAACACCCACACACAAATTGTCTCAGCCACATCCACTACCTATAAACACACAGCCATACTCCTGAAAAAACATAATTTAGATTCCTATACACACTTTCGGGCCATTTTTAAAAAGACCACGCCATAAAAAGTAGGAGTTTCACGCAGCACGCACATTTTAGAATGGACCCAGCCACGCACATAACCCTGTTTACGCACAGAAGTGCTGGGCCCTGAAAAAAAATGGGCCGGGGGTTGTGGTTGGGGAGGGGCAGGGGCTGGCCGGGACAGTGACCATTAGGCCCTGTCCCAGGGAACCGCAAGCCGGCAGCTGACTGGTGCATGTAACTTATTTCTGCTCCGAAGGAGCAGGTAAGCTACAAAACAAAAAAATTAGGAATAGGTAGGGCTAGATTAGGGGTTGGGGAGGAGAGAGGAAGGGTAGAGTTAGGGATAGGAAAGTTCCCTCCCAGTCTACTCTTTAATTGGAGCGGACTGGGAGGGAATTGCGCAAAGGTCCAATTGTGTCGCCGCGCGTAGATTACAAAATTCCCCTCCCCCAGCACACGAGTCACAGGTTACCCGCAAATGCGTGCACAGCCATCGGATTTTTTTTAACATGTGCACACTGGCACACACAGGTTATAAAATCGGTGCCTCCATGTGCGTGCGTGGACTTTTTAAAATCGACCCCATAGTAACATAGTTAATGACGGCAGATAAAGACCAACATGCTCCATCCATTCTACCCAGCATGTTTCTTAGGGTAGTAACTGCCTCTCACTCACATGCAGAAATGTTAACTTTAGATGTAACTGAGGTTACTCCATTTCTTCATTTCCATTCTCTAGCTACTAGAGATCCTCTGTTCTTTGACACATCCCTTTAGAATTGCATTGCTGCTCTTGTCACACAACCCTTCCACAAACCCCTTTCCCACCCGCACCACCCTGCACCCACCCAAAAATGCACAATATGCCACATCACATGTCCATCCCCCAGATACCCCCTACACTACACATGCCACCACTACCACACCCCTCACCCCACAAACTCCACCTACACTCGTATCATTCTCCCAAGACACATCCCCACCACAGTCTCCATCCATACTCACACTGCTCCGTTATATCTGTGTTAGAAAGCACTCCAGAAACCATGCCTCTGCATTTCTTCCCTTCTTGTTTTGTTTCATATAGCTGTTTTGGGAAGACTTCTGCCTGCGACATTGTATTGATTCTGTATTATGGTTTGGTTGGTATTTTATTACATTGCTTTATATGCTGTCTTTTGAAGAGACTAAAATCTATTTTCAAAATCTTTAGAAAATATAAAGATGAAATAAATATGAATGAGTCAGAGTTGTTCTTGAAATCTTGTGAGAGCATCCGTTGAAAAGAGTAGAAGTTTTACTATAGCCATTGCAGCCACCAGCGGATGCCAACCAGCTAGCCTAAGGTAGCATTTTGAGATGGAAAGCACCAACTACATAGGCTGGGGCAATCTGCATTTAGATGGTAACTTTTAAACAGGTGTATGGGGCGCAGCTATTTTATAACATACACAAATATATGCACGCATGTTATAAAATAGGCTGAGCGTGCGCACATGTGCGTGCAATTTTAAATGGACGCGCATATGCGCGCAAATCCCAATTCCATTGTGTAAGTGTGTGTATGTGGGGGGATTTTAAAAGAGGAGTGCATCCAAGACATTGCCAGTTTCACTAGTTAGTTCCCAGTTTGTCCAGGCAAAGGATCAGATTCCCAAACCCCTTAGTTTAATAGCCTCATTTTCCCCCTCTTAACCCTGACCTTAAAACCCTGCTGTCATGCCTATATTTTTTTTGTTTTATGACTTACACGCCATCCATAGCAGAAATAAAGTTATGCGATAGGGTTTCCAGCGCACACTTGTGCACGTAAGTATTTATATGCTGGTTTCATTGAGAAATCCAGGGATGCCCATGCCCTGCCCCAGTTTAGAGAACATTTTTGTGCATGCAGTGGGAGATACGCGCATAACCGAGTGGCTTTTAAAATCCACTTGATGTGCACCGGCCCAACATATTCACATATCTCCAGGTTTTGGCACATGCTGGGCTTTTAAAATTCACCTTTAAAAGTATAAGTATAAGAAGGATATTTGAACTGAGAGCATCATCTTGCTTGCAACTAAGTGATAATTGTACATGATTAAAATGATTCTAGGGTCTTGTATTTCTAAAGCATTGGTAGTGAAACCTCTTAAGGGTTTATTTTCAAAAGGTTTAACTGGCTAATTTCAGGAATTATTCAGTTAAACCTTTACTGTCAAAAATGTTTCCCTCTGATTGACTAAATTTAACCCCTTAAATTCTCAAGGGGGAAAATTTAGCCAGGCAAAAACCCCTTAATTTCATAATTTTTCTCAAATTGTTATATATGTGCTTCTGTGTACTATACTTTATATTGTTAAGTGAATATATATGCTTTTTAGTAGGTTTTGTATGTTTGCATATTTCGACTTTTGTTAAAAAAAAAAAAAAGCTTTTTTAGAAAAATTATGAAATTGAGGTATAATTGACTATGTTATTGCTGATAAAATTCTCTTACAAAAGAAAGTTATTGAAAAAATGTGATTTTACTTTTCATGTTGTTTTCTTGTGATAATGTATTTTTGGAACAGTATAGTGATCATTGGGATTTTGATAAGGCTTATGACTTAGCCAGATAGTATTGATTTTCATCACTAGCTGATTACACTTCGGCAGGCAACCCCAAACACTCAAATAGCAACCCTAAATCTAGCCAGTCAAATTTTAGTAAATTATCTTAAAGGAAATTTTAAGCTAAAAATCTTGCTGGTTATGTTTGGCTGAAATTCTCCTAAAGATAATTGGCTAAAAATAACCAGTTATTTTATTATTGGATTTGTAGCTTGTCTTGCCAAGTATTTACAGCATTTTTTAGAATAAGTCCCTTCTCTTTAGAGCTTAAAGTCTAAGAGGATAATTTTAAAACAGCTATGTATGCGCTATTATATATATGTATCTAGATACATGGAAATCTACTCCTCTATTTTATAACCTGTGCATATATGATACGCACGAGTTATACAATGCACACAAACGTACCCAACAGTCTGCATGCATATAAAAAACACACAAATACATATTGCACTTATCCAGCTAAGTTCTCACTTATCCGGCTAGTGTATATCAGAGGAGCACTCGTTCCCACTGTGGCTTTTTGAGCTTGGACTCCGGTCCATCACCGTGTGCTGATTTCTGATCCCTGACAAAGAAGAAATCGAAACGGGTAACATAAAGACAGTGCTTCAGTTTGGCCTTTTCCTGTGGGCTTTAAGAGTGACTCTATAAGCTACTGTTAAAGCTTCTTCAGAGATTTAAGATAAGTTTTCTTTGGATTCATCAAACTTACTATACCTCTAGTATATTATTTGCAACAAAAAAAAAATACAAACCTGGATTTTTGAACATTGGGTTTATCTTGAGCCAATGATTATAAAATATACAGGCACCTGTTTCATTCATAAGACGTAGGACACTGCATTCAGTGGTGCAGTCTAAGTGCCTTTTATATGAGGTACGCTAGTCTAAAGTATTGATATACAGAAAATATTTGCACAGCATTGCTATTGTTGGTGAAATCTTGAGTTTGTCGCATTTTAAGAAAACATGAGTGATCAGACAAAACACATCTGTTATTTTTAATGTGCTTCAAATTAAACAGTTATGCATCACAGAATAGCACAATCATTAAACAAACCATAGCTATAAAGGAAATAAGTGGTGCGCCAAATAAGTGATGCGTGGCTACTGTACCCATGTATTTTAGCTTCTAATTTAAAAATATAGATGAGGATTATACTCGCATAATTTACATACATTTACCTCCTGTAAGGCGGGTTTTATGCTTGTAAATCTGGAGACTTTCTACCATGCGCCCGGCAATGAAATTACCAGTGTTGCTAATTAGTCTACCAGTTCTCCCACTCCATCTGCAGGTAGTCGAGACCCTCCTGGATCTTCAGCCTTAACTTCCCCCCCATTTCACTCAGATCCCTCATCTAATCAGTATGACACTCTTAAGACGTTTATGATCACTTACTCCAGATAAAAGAGCAGGTGCAAATATACGCAAATAAGCTGCCAAATATACACATGTACATTTCTTAGAAAATAGTAATTTACATGCATAAATGTTGGACTCAAGAAACAAATCGGAAGCCGATCCAAGATGCTGATAAGCAAAGAAACACAAGGTGATCGGTAAAAAGCAGCCTTTATTGGAATAAGCCCGACTCTGGCCGGGTTTCGCTCACGCAGGAGCTGCCTCAGGGGCTGTTGAGGGCAAAAAATATGTAACTCTTAAAACTCATGAATCCCCCTGGACCACCTCTTTTTTTACACATGTAGATTTACCCACACACCCTTACTTACATGTTTATGTTGTAGGTTTCTAAAATAGTGTATACATGAGTATATGCATTTACATGCATAACTGCTGATTTTTAAGTGTGCAACTTTTGAAAATTCAGCTTTAAGTGAGTACCTGAGGCAATGGGAGTTAAAGTGGCTTCCCCAAGGTCATAAGTGGTTTCAGTAGGGGAAGTGGAATTTGATCCCGGGATTTCTTGGTTCTCCATCCATTGCTCTTACCACTAGGCTGCCATTCCTTATTCGCTCAACAGCACTTTTAAAATAGAACCCATTGTGTTAGGTTCCATATTGTGCATTAAAATAAGTCACATAGTAAACTGTATTTATTTAGATAATTTTAAGTGTGGTAGGAACTGAAAAACATACCTCGAATAGAATTGTCATCATTATTCGTATAGGCATACCAGATATATGCAGTGCTGTAAAGAGACATAATAGACAGCCCCTGTTTCTTGGCGCATACTGTCTAATCAATACCGACAGACAAGACAAAACGAAAACAACTAGGAGGCTATGAGTTAAAACAGCGAAGCCTTGTTTGGGAAACGTTAATTGATTACAGCTGTGAAGAATCGTGCCTCTTAGGAGTCTGTATAAGAATAATAGCCAGTGTGGTGGGTGGATATGGGGCAGGTTATGAGAGATTCTAATTGGACTGGACCTGCAGTTAAAAATCTGCATTTTGACCCCACTATCTCTCCTTTCCCTCCAAATTAAGTATTTTTCTAGTTGAAGGTAAGCCAGGAAACAGAACAAGGACAACAAGGGGTCAATTTTCAAACATCCACTGAGTGGGTTAGAGATCCAGCTAAGTTATCTTTAAGAAGATTTCAGATTAAACTAACCAATTAAATTTTCAGCTGAAATTTGTCCTAAACCTAGCTAGTCAAAATTTGACAGGCTAGATTTAGGACTGCTGTTTGTGTGGTTGGAGTTTCCTGCCTAAACTTACATGGTTAGTTGATAATTATAACCAGCTAAGCACACTTTGATGGCTAAAGATAGCTTGCAGTCTTTATGTAGCTGTCTTCAGCCAGCAAACTGTACTTAGCTGGTTTTCTTTGATTAACTGGCTAAAGACAGCCAGCTAAACAAAAATAGCCAGTTAAATATAGATAGCTGGCAAAAGATAACCAGCTAAATAAAGAAAAACTTAGTTCCTTTGATTTAGAGCAGCTTTTAATATGCTCAAACATAGCTGGTCAAACTTAGCTCTAATTGGTCTCAATCATACCTCTGGGCCTGCCCATTTTGTAATATGCTAATTTTATCTGCTTAGTGAATCTAGATGACTAAGGTTTAGCTACTTGGACCTGATCCATTTTTAAAGACTGGTTTAGCTAGTTAAGTTATTACATAGCTAACCTCACTTAGGTTAGCTAAGATCGCTTTGAAAATTGACCCCAGAGTCAACTGCTCAATTGTGATTAAAGCTCCTTTCTTAGTCGAATAAATCTGCTTTCTCTTTAGGTATATTTATGTCTGCCCAATGCTCTTTCCCTTACTGAAGGCCACTGTCTGATAGCTCCCTTGCAGCACCACACAGCTGCTACTTTCTTGGATGAAGACATATGGGAAGAAATCCAGGTATGTACAGTAACTCTAGAAAGAATATAAAAGACTTAAAAAGCTGATATTTTTTTTCACATAGATGCAACATGAAATCAAATCCTTTTCAGTTATAGAGCCTGATTTGTAAGGTTTTTTTCTCACATTTTTTGCTCAGGGGAAAACAATTTCTATGAATCAGGCCGATGATTTTAAGTGACAATATTTGTAGTACAGATGTATTTATCAATAAATGACTGCAATTGACAATCACCAAAGTGAAGCTAATGTCTTTAATCAGCCATGAAAACACATGCCTGCTGTGGGGAATTAACACAGCATACTGCAGTCAAGTAAGCTGTCTTCTACTATACATATTATGCATTGAATATTTGACAATATGCATTTAGTTTGAAATACATTTTGTAAAAAATGTTATGTTGGCATATTCCACTCAGTCATTCTCTTATAAAACCAGATACTCCCTTGTTTTACAAAGTCCAAAGTTTGGTTTTAGGATTATTTAGGGAGACATGTTTGCACTTATACATTTTGGATCCTATGGAAATATGTCAAGCAATATTTTGTACAGTATTGAGCCATTGACTTTGAATAGAGAGGTAGAGCATAACTACATCTTTCTGACTATAAAATTAATTTCACTTTTTTTTCACCAGTAACCATTTGTCAGTAAAACTTGTTTATAGCAGGAATTAAAGCCTAGCTCGCTTAATCCAGTGTTAGGACCATCAATGAAAAGTTCATTAAACTTGTTTGTGAATTGGTTTGTTACTATAAAGTAAGTTGCAAGACCAGAATCAGTTATATATACTGTTGTGAATCAGTTATGTATTTATTTACTTATTTATTAATTAATAAATAAATAAATAAATACTGTTGTGAATCAGTTATTTCTCACAGGACAAGCAGGATGGTAGTCCTCACATATGGGTGACATCACAGGATGGAGCCCAATCACAGAACACTTCTGTCAAAGTTTCCAGAACTTTGACTGGCCCCTACTGGGCATGCCCAGCATGGCATTAACCCTGCAGCCAGCAGGGGTCCCTCTTCAGTCTTCTTTTTTCCACGCAGTTGTAGCCACGTGGTTAAGGAGCTCTGTAGAGATTCCTGACAGGAATTTTCCTCACGGAATTACTAGAATTTAATTTACCCCACAGGGGTCCCTCCTTCAACTTTTTCAAGCCGCGATACTCTGGTAGGTTTTTTACCCGTTGTCCGTCGATTACTGTCAAGTTTGGCCCTCGCGGCCTACTGGCCGTCGACCATATCGCGGCTCATTTTTTGCCATGGCGTCAGGGACTGTAATCGCACCATGTCCATCACAGACCCTCACAAAGTCTGTGTAATGTGTCTCGGATGTGAGCACAATGTCCTAACCAGATCCAAATGTGCCCTAATGACACCAAAAGGTCGCAAGGCTAGAATGGAGAAGATGGAACTTCTCTTCCATGCTCAAACCCCGAGGCCATCTATTGCATTGACGTCGTTAGAACCGACACCGTCATCTTTGAGCCAGCATCAACCTCCGGCCAGTAACCGTCCGGCATCGACGTCTTCTCGGCCTTTAACACCCTCTACTTCCCCTCAGAATCATGGGGATTGTAGGGATAAACATCGCCACCGGCATCGAAAGTCTCGGACCATTGAGGGAGCCAAATCATTGGCCTCGCCATCGTTCGAGCCGCCGTTGAAGAAACCCCGTCCAGAAAAGGCACCGACCTTTTCGGCGACCGGGTCACCGAGGCAACCCTCACCTGACAGAGTATCGGGAACCATGACTCCATCTTTAACGGTGGTCCCTCTGGCTATGCCTCTGCCTCCTTCTTCTGTTCCGGAGCCGCGGCTGTTTGCTCCAGGTCTCCGAGAAGAACTGGACCGGATGGTTCAGGAGGCCATCGACAAGGCGATGCATTGACTCCAGGTTCCTCCGGCACTGACACCAGTACCGATTGCGGAACCGACCACCGACCCGATTCCAACAGCGTTTGCACCGCTGTTCTTGAGGATGGAAGCACTCATAGCTGCTTTTCCACTGATGGATCCCGGGTCACCGATGGCTCCGGTGCCCTCCCCGCTTGCTTTGTCATCGGGAGGAGAAACACCTTTCCGCATCCCTCCATCGGGAGTTCTGCTGATGCCTCAGCCATCGATGCCAACACGTCCGTCGATGCCACCGATGCACCCATCAGTGCCGATACATCCGTCGGCTTCACCGAGCCATCCATCGATGCCCTCGATGCCTGCGCCGGTGCCTTCGATGCCATCATCGGTGTCTCCAGTTATTCCTTCGAGTCCTTCAGAGGCTAGACCAGGACCTTCAGGGATCCTACCACCTCGTCCTCCTCTAGCCCCTAGAGGAGCAGGTGCTGATCCCTACGATACCTGGACTGATGATTCTTCACCAGACACCGATGACTTGCCTTCACCACCTTCACCTACTGAAAGTAGAAAGCGTTTTCCTCCAGAGGACCTTTCCTTTATAAATTTTGTGATGGAGATGTCTGAATTGGTTCCCTTCCAATTACAGATGGAACAGGACGATAGGCATCAAATGATGGAGTTACTACAATTCCTGGATGCTCCCAAGGAAATAACCTCCATCCCTATCCACCAGGTTCTTCTGGATCTCCTCAAAAAGAACTGGGAACATCCTGGCTCTGTTGCTCCAGTCCACAGGAAAGCTAACACCACCTATCTTGTTCAGTCAGCTCCAGGATTTCACAAACCTCAATTGGATCACCAATCTGTGGTTGTAGAATCTGCCCAGAAAAGAGCAAGGAATTCAAAACATCACACTTCCTTTCCCCCAGGCAAGGAACAGAAATTTCTAGATGCCATTGGTTGCTGTGTCTTCCAGGGATCAATGCTTATCTCCAGAATAGCTGCTTATCAGCTCTATATGACCCAATATAATAGAGTCTTATTTAAGCAAATACAAGACTTGACAGACTCCCTGCCTCAGCAATTTCAAGATCAACTCCAAACCCTAGTAAATAAGGGTTTTGAGGCAGGCAAGCATGAGATCAGATCATCTTACGATATCTTTGACGCTGCTACCAGGGTATCTGTAGCTGCTATCTCGGCAAGACGATGGGCCTGGCTCAAGTCTTTCGACCTTTGCCCTGAAGTACAAGACAGATTATCCGACCTGCCTTGTGTAGGAGATAATTTGTTTGGTAAGCAGATTCAACGAACGGTGGCTGAACTCAAGGACCATCATGAGACCCTAAGACAGCTCTCTCTGATGCCTTCTGAGTACTCTTCAAAACAGCCCTTCCAGAAGGACTCTAAGAAGTTATTCTTCCGCCCGAAGAAATCCTATCCGCCACCAACTAGAACCCGTTCTACGAGACCATTTCAAAAAGCCCAGTCTCGTCAAATATGAAAACAGAAACCGCAAGCAGCTCCTCAGCCGGGCCCTGCTTCCGGTTTTTGACTCCTGCATAGAGAGCAGCAGCCAGCTTCCATTACCCTACATACTAGTGGGAGGTCAATTGTGCCATTTCAACAACAGGTGGCACTCAATCACCTCAGACCAGTGGGTCCTGGTGATAATTGCTCAGGGTTATCATCTGAACTTTCTCTCCATTCCACTGGACTCCCCACCTCTACTGATGTGGAGAACATCCGATCACTCCATCCTTCTGCAACAGGAAGTCTCCCTCTTCCTCCAGTCCAAGGCAATAGAACCAGTGCTCTACTCTCAGCACGGCCTAGGGTTCTATTCCTGGTACTTTCTAATCGCCAAACAATCGGGAGGCGTTCGTCCAATTCTGGACCTACGTGCCCTCAACAAGTACCTCCAGCGAGAGAAGTTCAAGATGGTAACCTTGGGTTCTCTTCTTCCTCTTCTGCAAAGAGGAAACTGGCTCTGCTGTCTAGACCTCCAGGACGCATACACTCATATTGCGATAACTCCATCTCATCGCAAATTCCTGAGATTTCTGGTAGGCCTCAAGCACTATCAGTACCGAGTGCTTCCATTCGGCCTCGCGTCTGCACCAGGAGTCTTCACAAAATGCCTCGTCATAGTTGCAGCCTTCCTCAGGACCCAAGGTGTTCACGTCTACCCCTATCTAGATGATTGGTTAATCAGGGCTCTCACTCAGCAAGCTGCTCTGTCATCCCTACATCTTACCTTACACACTCTAATTTCGCTAGGATTTCTCATCAACTACGACAAATCCTACTTAGTCCCATCTCAAACCTTATCATTCATTGGGGCAGGCTTGGACACCTTGCAGGCAAAGGTCTGCCTTGACAGCGAGCTATCACTCTCGTATCTCTTGCACACCGGCTGCAGTCTCAGCACTCCACGACTGCACGCCACTTTCTCATCCTCCTGGGACACATGGCGTCCTCAGTTCAGGTCACCCCAATGGCCCGTCTGGCCATGAGAGTCATGCAGTGGACCCTAAGGTCACAATGGACTTAATCCATTCAGCCCCTGTCGACCATTGTCCATGTAACCGACTCATTCCGTCAGTCTCTCGCCTGGTGGAGAAATCAGGTCAATCTCCTCCAAGGCTTACCCTTCCAGGCTCCAGACCCGCAAATAACTCTCACCACCGATGCTTCCAACCTCGCTTGGGGAGCCCACATGGCCGATCTGCAGACACAAGGATCTTGGTCTTCAGAGGAAGCCAAACATCAAATAAATTTCCTGGAGCTTCGAGCAATCAGATATGCTCTCAGGGCCTTTCAGGATCGCCTCTCCAATCAAGTCATCCTGATCCAGATGGACAACCAGGTGGCCATGTGGTACATCAGCAAGCAGGGAGGCATGGGCTCCTACCTTCAGTGTCAGGAAGCTACACAGATATAGGCGGAGGCCCTCTCCCACTCGATGTACCTCAGGGCCACCTACTTGCCGGGAGTGGACAATGTGTTGGCACACAAGCTGAGTCGCACCTTTCAACTGCACGAGTGGTCTCTCAACCCCTCAGTAGCGAACTTGATCTTCCAACAATGGGGTTATCCTCAAATAGACCTCTTTGTGTCGTCTCAAAATCGCAAAGTAGACAATTTCTGCTCTCTCACTCGCAGTCAATACCATCAACCAAGAGACACGTTCTCCCTATCATGGGCAACCGGTCTCCTATATGCATTCCCTCCACTTCCACTTCTCTCGAAGACTCTCGTGAAGTTACGTTGGGACAAGGGAACCATGATCCTGATAGCACCTCACTGGCCGTGCCAAGTGTGGTTTCCAGCTTGGTTCCACTCTGGTTAAGGTGGAGCCCATCCTTTCGGAAAAGGCTCCCCCTTCCCCAAAAGTTTCCCCAGTTCCTTACAAAATGGAATCCTTCTTCCCTGCACCATCGTCTCATCAACACATTGAAACTCTGGAGTTCTGCCTGCCTCTGGGGACCTGCACATGTAACAGGAAGCATTTCAGAGAATGCCACCCTGGAGGTTCTGGATTTCAGCTTTCTACCTAAAATCCTAAATTTGGCTTCCAGAACCTCTCTCCCACATTTTCCTATGTTGTTGGTGCCCACATGTACCACGACAGCTGGCTCCTCCCCAGCACTGTCTATAATCCTATCTAGGTGATGCGTGAGGTCTGCCACCTTCGCACCAGGCAGGCAAGATACCAGGCGGTCCTCACGTCCACCAGCCACCCTGCTATCTACATTTCTAATAATTGAATCACCAACTATGATGGCCGGCCTAACCCTTCCCTCATGGGCAGTAGCCCTGGAAGACTTGTCCTCAGTGCGAGAGGACATTATATCACCTGGAGAACAGGTCCTTGCTACAGATCACTTAGACGTTCTCTCTCCTGGATTTCTACAATTTATTTCTCTGTTCCTTAATTTTAAAATGCTGCATACTAAAAGAAAGGCAAAGCTAAGAGAAATCTCTACATCTTCTCCCATACCTGACCCTGGTCAGCAATGGATTGAGAAGTTCTTCGCGTCGCCACTGCAGCCGACATCGGTGAGTAGAGCCGCTTTGGAGCTCGGTGGAGATGGATGCCGGCTCCTTTGGTCGAAGAAATATCTTTGAGTCCTGGTGCACCAGTGGTTCCCCCATTACCATCTGCAATTTTTGAAAATCTTCCGACGGATCTCTCAGCGTCCTGGATAAGGGACCCAAATGAAGAAAAGATTATTATTGCCCCGAGAAGAGATGCCATTTTGACGCCGTCTTTGGAGAGTGCTCATGCTCGAGACTTCACAGGCTCTCCGGGATCCCTGCAGAACTTTGAGGCTGGGCAGGTCAGCAGGGACCCCAACGAAGGTGGAGGAACTGATAACTTTGGACTCTATTTGGAATGCGTTGACATCATTGGAGAAAATTATTACCTTTCTAACATGAAGGATACTAATGCTAAATCTAAATCAATGGAATCTCAAATCACATCTTTAGAGTCCAAAGTGATAGTATTGGATACAAAAATGTATTCAGTTGAAACAATTCAAAGTAATTTGATCAAGTCAGATATTGGTCACACCAAAAAGTTAGAAAATATTGAAAATATGTTGCGAGTTTTCAATTTGAGGGTTTTAAATTTTCCTTATCTGAAAGCAATTTCACCTCAGGAGATGTTTAATAATTACCTCATACAAATCCTCAAATTTCCTAGAGAAGCACTTCCTGCGATTACGAAGATATATTACATCTTATCATCTGTACAACCAATTTCGGATAATCAAGGTGACTCTTTAAATGTTTCAAATATATTAGAACTCTCACTGGAAACTGAAATATCCTCTAGAGCAACATTAACAGTATCTTTTGCATTTCCATCTGAAAGAAATTCTGTTCTAAAATTTTTCTTTCGGAATCAGGCTTTGCCATTTTATGGACAGAAAATCTGGTTTTATCCGGACCTAACTAGAACTACTGGAGCAACATAAAAAAATGTTATTAATGAGATCTGAAACTGTTGCATTAGGAGCTAAATTTTGTCTTCAGTATCCATGTAAATGCCTACTTAATTATCAAAATTCTAACTATGTGTTTCTTGAGCCTTCTCAGTTACATGTATTTTTGGACTCAAACTCCTAAAGATACCTTCAATGGGACACTCGGCAATCCTTTGTAATGCAGTGGATATCTAGAAACCATTTCTTATAGTAGTTTCTTTATTGAAATCGTTTAATAGTATCCTTGGTTTCCCACTGTTTTTCTTATTACATTTAGAAACTATAATTATTACTTATGATTATATGTTTAATTACACTGTGTGGTTATTTTGTGTAGTATCGCATTTTCTAAACAAGTTGAACTTGTGATTTCTAAAATGCATTAAAAATAAAAAAAGGATGAAAACATTTTCTTTGTGTCAGCATTTATAGCAGAAAAATAAAATAAAAGTATTCTTCAGCATGGATCGAGGAATAAAAACAAAATATAAAACTTGGTAGTCTAGCATGAAGCAATATACAAACTGTCAACATGCTGTGTATTGAACATAAGAACATGCCATACTGGGTCAGACCAAGGGTCCATCAAGCCCAGCATCCTGTTTTCAACAGTGGCCAATCCAGGTCATAAGATCCTGGCAGGTACCCAAAAACAGTCTATCCCATGCTTCTGATGCTAGTAATAGCAGTGGCTATTTTCTAAGTCAACTTAATAAATAGTAGGTAATGTACTTCTCCAAGAACTTATCCAAACCATTTTTTAAATCCAGCTACACTAACTGCGCTAACCACATCCCCTGGCAACAGATTCCAGAGTTTAATTGTGCGTTAAGTGAAAAAGAACTTTCTCCGATTTAAATGTGCTACATGCTAACTTCAAGGAGTGCCCCCTAGTCCTTCTGTTATCCGAAAGAGTAAAATAACCAATTCACTTTTACCCGTTCTAGACCTCTCATGATTTTAAGCACCTCTATCATATCCCCCCTCTTTAGTCTTTCCTCATAGGGGAGCTATTCCATCCACTTTATCATTTTGGTCGGCCTTCTCTATACCTTCTCCATCGCAACTATATCTTTTTTTGAGATGCGGTGACCAGAATTATGCACAGTATTTAAGGTTCAGTCTCACCATGGAGCGATACAGAGGCATTATGACATTTTCCATTTTATTCACCATTCCCCTTTCTAATAATTCCCAACATTCTGTTTGCTTTTGTGACTGCCGCAGCACACTGGTTAGGAAGAAAACAAAAAAACCCCAAAAAAACATAGAAATATGGAGTAAATTTGATTATTTATTTATTTATTTATTTTTAGTTTTTAATAAACCGACGTTCCTGTATAAAATACATATCACACCGGTGTACAGTGAAATAAAACTGTCGCCACGTGGGCGGCTTACATTATAACAAATAACATTATAAATAACATTATAAATACATTTTACATTCTAACAGATAACATAATAAATAACTAAATAAATAACATTGTAAACAATTAACTGATAGACATGAAGGAGTAAGATGGAGCTTAAAGGAGCATAAATGAACTGGGGGAGATTAGAGGAGATTACAGTAAACAATCGAGGTTGATTAAGATTCAATGATGAGCTCTTCAAGAACTTATGGACGACAGGTGGGTCTGGTCATAGGCTAAACTGATAAAGTATTAGCTCTTCCTGCTCTTAGTTCTCCGGGAAAGCTTGTGTGAAGAACCAAGTCTTTAGTTTCTTTTTGATTGTATTATGGCAGGGTTCAAGGCGAAGGTCTGGAGGGAGTGAATTCCAGAGTGTGGGGCCCGCTGTGGATATTGCGCGTTTCCTCAGTGAGGTTTTTGCCGGCTGGGTGATTAGCAGGTTCTTGTATGCGCTTCTGGTTGGTTTCTTGGAAGTGTGTAGCTGGAGTTGGTAAGTTAAGTTGAGAGGCGCGATGTTGTGTAGGGCTTTGTGTATCATCATAATGGTTTTAAAGTGAATCCTGTATTTAATCGGTAGCCAATGGAGCTGCTGAAGGATGGGGGTGATATGTTCCCTTTTTTTGGTGTTTGAGAGAATTCTGGCCGTGGCATTCATTACCATCTGGAGTGGTTTGGTGGTGCAGGCGGGAAGGCCCAGAAGGAGAGAATTGCAGTAGTCCAGTTTTGGGAGTATGATGGCCTGTAGGACCAGGCGGAAGTCTCTGTAGTTTAGTAGTGGTTTTAGTTTCTTTAGTGTTTGCAATTTAAAGAAGCATTCTTTCGTGGTGTTATTTACGAACTTGTTGAGGCTGAATCTGTTGTCCAGCAGTACACCCAGGTCTCTTACTTGTGGCAGGGAAGAAGTGACCGGACCTTGGCTAGCCGTTGGAGCGATGGGTGGAGAGTGATTTTCAGGAGCTATGAGTAGGATTTCTGTTTTGTTCGTGTTTAGTACCAGGTTGAGGCTGGCGAGTAGGTTATTGATTGCTGCGAGGCATTTATTCCAATATGCCATAGTTTTGTGTAGAGATTCAGCTATAGGAATGAGTATTTGAATGTCATCCGCATAAAGGAAATGTGTTAGCTTGAGGTTGGTAAGTAGGTGACAGAGTGGGAGAAGATAGAATGTGAAAATATAGCTGAGTTATATTGTATAACATCTAAAAATAATTTATTACTGTGATGAGTGGAAGGATGAATGAGAAAGGAATATGGTTACATATGGAGTGGAATGAGAAAAGTAAAAACAAAAAGTTTGAGCCAGTAATTTTTGAAATTGCTGTAGTTTAATAAGATCTTAAAGTTTGTTTATTTGTTTTCTGTTGAAAATTGTTTGAGTATTGCACTGATTCTGACTCAGATTAGATTAGAGCAAGTCGTGCTGGGAAAGCGCGCGAACGGAAGCGGGCTAGGGGGAAGGGAATAGCGATAAGGGCGGGAAAGCAGGCAGAGAGAGGAGGGGAGGGGGAGCAAAGAGCAGAGAAAATTCAAATAGGGAGAAGCGATTGGCTTGAGGGTGTGACATCAGCGGGGTGTTTGGCAGTTGTGAGAGAGAGACAGGAGGCAGGCTGGTGAAAAATAAACAAAAAAGTAAGTGAAATGCATGTAATTTGTGTTATGCTGCAAATGCACACCTTCTTCCAATGTGTTTTCTGTCATGCCTTCCTTTTTGTAGCTCTGCTTTTGGCTATTTTGGCCAGATTTTGTAAATCTTATTTGATCAGGTTGAGTTCTGGATACTTCCTAGTACACTGCGGGTATTTGAGTGTCTGATGATATGACAGTGCAATAGCGTTTGTATTGCTTCGATACACTTGGAGACATATTTTGTTTCAGAACAGTTGGAGGCCAGTTTGTGTTTCAGAAGAAGCAGAAGCACTCTTTTTTTTGTCAATCTTAACAGCATAGAGTAATCTTGTCTAAAATTACAATATTCCTCAGTTTGTAGACAATTTTCTTTCTCAGCAAGCAGTTACTGTCATCTAATTTCAAGAACCATCATAGGCTCCTGCCAAAACCTTCCTTTGGTGCAGGGACTATTGGTCCTGCTTTACATTTCCCATGCAAAATCAGTTAGTGTCTCCAGCATTCTTGTCTTCTGCCTGCTATGCAAATATGCCACCTCCAGTGCTCTGCACAATGCCAGCATCACCTGCAGTGCATCATGGGAGCTGGATGCTCTTGGAAATCATATTTTTCTCTCTTGAGTCCCGATTTTATCTCTCTTTAAAATTACACAGAAAAATACATGCACATATATTGGACTCACGGTAGTAGACACAAAAAGGGGGTTATGCTAATTCAACTATTTTATATATCTATTTAAAGTTAGAAATAGAGGGCAAATGAAGCATCCCAAGATTAACCAAATGCCTGGCAGACCTAAAATGCAAGGTAAAGATTTTTTTATGTAGTGGTTAGTGAACTTTCTAATTAGTGCCACTATAACTTAGATATGAGAGCATAATTATATGCCCCTTGTATTTATTGTAACTCCTGTTACCTTCTACTTTTCTCATATAATATAAAGAGATTTTTTTTTTAACTTTAGTTATTAATGTCTTGGGTAGTTCAGAAGTGGACACCATCTATAACTTTTGTGCTCAAGGATTCATAAATATTTGGTTCTTCCATTAATTCATCTTATTAAAACATCGGTACAAATTACCTCTTTAGCAGATCTCCTTTTCCAGTACTTTTTCTCACTACACTATCCTTTTCATTCTAAAATAGCCAGCCTGTATTGTATTTATAGAAAGATTATTAGTGATACTTTGTATGTGTTCAAGGATTTGCTAGACATGAGCTAAATTGTATTTGACAATGCTGCTGGAGTCCCTCAAACTTATGTCTTTAAGGAGGCAGGTCATATTACAGAGAGAGATGGGGATGTGTGTGGAAAAAAAGTTGGTTTTGTTTGGCTCAGTGATTCATTTTGTTTGGTTCAAGGCAAAAAAAACCGTTTTTCTTTGTGTCATTGGGTCATTTGTTCTTGTTTATTAAGATGAATAGAGAAGCAATACGCTCATCTGTGCGGAAGCTCAGACAAAAAAGACTGAGGTGTTTATGAGGCTGCATTTTCATGGGAACTCCTGCATGTACTCAGTAGTAGTAAAACCTTACTGCTAAATTTTAAATCCCCTGCGCACGGGGAAAACAGGGGTTACGCGCGTGGCCGGGCCTTGCACATGCCGCGCGCATCTTCAAAGGGGCTCAGCCACTCGCGTAACTCTTGTTACGCGCAGAAATGCTGGGCCCAAGAAAAGGGGAGGCCCGGGGGGCAGGGAGAGGTGGAGCTGGAGGCAGCAGGTAGCTGCCTTTTGCTGCTATGCTGGGGGATTGCGTGCCGGCAGCTGCTAGCGCAGGCAATTTACACCAGCTTAGGAGCTGGCGTGAGTTCTGAAATAAAGAAAATAAAAAAAGATAGGCCCTGAAAAGGGGTCAGGGAAGAGGGTAGGTAGGGGGGTAGGAAAGTTCCCTCCCAATCCGCTCCTTAATTGGAGCAGACTGGGAGGGAATTGGGGGAGGCCCGATCTCATCGCTGTGCATAAACTTGCCAAATCTACCCTGCTGTGCGTGCCAGCCCGGAGTTTATAGCATGCGCGCACATGGAAGCACACGCATATGTTTGTAAAATCTACCCTTTACTGAACTAGAAAGATGGGTCCATTCTGTGCTTTTGGATGACATCACACACATGGCATGGTTAATTCATCCTGCTGTCGACAGAGACTCCTGTTTAAGCAAATTCGTTTTTTCTATCCAAGTTTAGTGAACATTGCAGGCAAATAGCAGAGGAAAGAGCATGCTAAGACACCGAGAGTGGGGCAAAGTTCACTAAAAGTGACATGGACAATCCGAGACAACATGAGAGACATAAGACTGCAAGCTCAGTGGCATCAGCACCCCAAAGCATAGAGGAGTTTGACAAGAAGAGAGGCATCAAAACACAAAGAAGAAGAAAAGAACACCAATAACAGTAGCATTAAAACTCTATGGCACTAAAAGAGGGGCAAAACAGCAGCATGTACACATCAAGGCACCAAGAGAGGGGCAAAGCAGTGCCAACTTCAGCAGGAGTTTACCAAGACATCATGAAAGGGGAAGGAGCAGGATGGGTTGTATTGATAGCAGAACAATGCAGGAATGTGTTAAAGCAGGAAAGAAAAAGGGTGGAAGGAAAAGGAAATAATTTTGTGTTTGGGGCCAAAATGCCCCAGTGTAAACAAAAGAGAGGCAGGGTGGGTGGAGCATGCTGAGAGTAACAATGGCAGAACAACATGCAATGAGAGACAAAATGGGAGGAGGTTTTTATTTTATTTTTTTTAATATTTTTAATTTTGTGACTAAAGGACCGCCATATAACAAAAAAAGAGGCAGAGTGGGAGGTGCAAGCAGAGCAAAATAGTGGTATAATAGTACAGCAAAGCACTGAACCACGAAAGAAGCAGGGCACGAGGAACTGACTGGGCAGCAGTATCATGAAACTGGCAACAATACAGTAAGGTGCTGATGGCAAAAACTGGAGGTGTTGGTTCACTGTAACTGTGCATTCGGTCCTCCTGCCACTCTCATAGTCATTCAGGGAAGCCAAGCCAAGGAAAAGCCAACTTTTCAATCAACTGTGGTGCAAGATGTGAATGATGTAGATTATGATGTTCCCTACCATTGAAAATACCCATTCACTAGGTATGCTGGTGGTGGACAGGAAAAGAAATGCTGGGTCACCTTAGCCATATCTTGCCAGACTATAGCCTTGTGTGCCCAATATGCTAATGGATTTGTGACTATGACCTCGATGGGCTCTGTCAGATAACGTGTAATTGAAATTTGTGCTGGGATCTTCTGTGCCCGGAAGGGAGATATTGCCAACCACTAGTAGCTATGGCCTGTGTCAGGAGAGACCATTCTGCGCTGGCCACAAATGAATGGCAGATAAATGCGGGGGAGGAAGTGATAACTGTCAGGGTGCTGTGTGAGGTATTCACTCATTCTTGCACTGCATCCCCACTGCCTTTCTGCCTCTGGCTTTCCCATTTTCACACCCTAGCCACCAGTAGTCCCTTCCAGTAAATTAGTTGGGAGGGCAATATTTCCTTTCACCCATGGGTCACACAGCATGGCTAGCATGTAAGTAACAAGCTGGTAAGGGGTTTGAGCCTGTCTTGCTCTTGCTGCTGCAAGGAGTCCACAAACAGCAATACTTCTGATGCCAGTTCCTGTTTTTGCCAGAAAAACTCTGACTTCTCCAGGATATTGATTATGAGGATGACCTTGCACAGGTAGCTCTTGGGGAACCAAGATTCTCCATGGCATCACTGAAGGGCTTCAGGACTCATAACATCTGTGTCTTGATTAGCCAATCATGATGCCCCAGGAGGCGATCCATACCTATCTCAGTTTCCAGAGATGAGTCATGAAGGACTATCTGATGCTCTGCTAACCTCTGCAGCATCAGATAGGTGAAATTCTACCTGGTGTCTGCATCCTTCGGAGGTACCCCTACTGTTCTGTGTTTCTCATGGATGTGCTGCTCTCTCTTCATGCTCCAGTGAACAGACCCTGCTATTTTCCTGCCTCTATTCGTTTCTTCAGGACTAAGCTGTTGCATTCCTCTTTGGCCCCCGCTGCATCCTTTACTGCCAGGTGCAGCAAGCATGCAATGCAATAGATAACTTCATAGCCCACATCATCCACTGTCATCTATAACAACCCATCCTCCCCCCCAGGAACAACAGTCCTGTCTCTTCGGTTTAATTGGCAGCCTTCTTTCATATTCCTTATTGCTGCAAAGGTATTGACCAAGGTGTGACTCTTATGCATCACCTGGGTGTTCTACAAAGCCCACGTGTACCTGGCTGGTTTGCCTCCACTGGAGGTGTGCCTGTCCCTGCCTTGGCCAGTTTAAACCAATTTGCTGTAAGGGAGAAGTAGGTATTCTGATTGTCCCATTGGTTTCCCTAAGAAAATGAGAAGTACATAGCCATGTGTGTGCCATAGGTCAAAACCAGGACTGGATCAGTCAGTTGGCAACCCTAGCTACCACAGATAACTGCTGACGCAATTTTACATAGATGACTAATGGCACTGACTGGGGTTTTTTAGTGTTACAATATACCCAGTAGTTTGTGTTACACTCACAGAGCAGTTACTTTTATTGTTGAAACAAAACACAGACTGGTTTACTGTGTGCTCTGTGCTTGCAGTGTGTGACACAGAGAGAGAGTGAGAGAAAGAGAAGACAGCCTAAATTGCTGTACTTCCAGTCAAATTAAAAAAAACAAAACAAAAAACCATATACAGAACTCTTCTCCTATTTGCTGGAGAAAGTAAAACACTGTATTTTTCCACAGCCCTCTTACTCCTGTTTATACTATAGCCCTAACAGTCAGAAAGATCACTGTCTTTTATCACACACTGACAAAAAGCAACAGCAGCCTAAGCATATCTTCCTCTCTCTCCTGTCTATATGTTTTAGAAACATTTTCTTATATTCTGCAAAAAACAGAGCTATCGAAGTTAGCACCATTCTCACTGAGCTCCAAAAGAGAAATGATTCAAAATGGTGACCAAGTTCTTTTCAGTTTCAAGTTAAAAAAACAAAAAAGTCATTGTCAATCCATGCAGCTACCAGCAGGGATAAGCTGGTTGAAAAAGTGCTTGACATTGATTGGTGGTCCTCCTTCCATGACCATTCCCATCCTGGCTCTGTCCTGTCTGACTTGCCTTCAGTAATAAAAAAAAAAAAACCAACAAAAAAACCCCAAATTAAACCTATTGTTTTGATTGCCTCATAGACTTTAATGGATCTGAAAATGAATGCAAATAAAACTTTTCATTGTTTTTTGAACTCCCATCCATTTGTTTTATTGATACGAAACAAAGCATAAAGATCTCTTTCAGATCAGATTACTCTTTTGTTCCAAATGAATGCACATTCCTAGAGAGTGATGTTTTCAGTCTGCCCTGTTATCGTGGTGTATGTTTGGATGGCTCCCATCTTGAGGATGGAAGGGAGCCATCTCTGCTTTCATATTCTAAATCTTTAAGTGGCGATCAACACTGCTGCATGCATATCACGATATTTGCATAAAAAGAGGCAAAGGATGAGTAGATGAACAATCAAGAAAAGTTAACAAACATGCAAAGTGGAAAATGGAGGAATAGGTAAAATGGAGGCTAGGAAATGTGAAGAGTAAATAAGGAAGGAAAAGAAAGAACAGAAGGTGGCAAAAGATGGTGGGGTGAAGGCAAGAGTGGGAAGATGGAGAGTTAGAGATAAGAGTAAAATCAGCAGATAAGAGACAAGTGTTTGAATAAGAAAAAGAATGATTGAAGGATTTCAGTGAAAAGACAAAGAGGAACATAAGAATTTCTATGCTGGGTCAGACCAGGGTCCATTGAGCCCAGCATCCTGTCTCCGACAATGGCCAGTTTAAGTCACAAGTACCTTGCAGTTCCCATAAAGTAAATCTAATTCCTGTTTCTCACTCCCTGGGTTAACAATTGTTTTCTTTAATCTACCTGGCTAATATTGTGTTATGGACTTTTCCCCAGGAACTTGTCCAAATTTCTGTTAAACCCTGCTGTGCTAATAGCCTTGATCATGTCCTCTGACAACAGATTCCACAGCTTGATAATGCACTGTGTGAAAAAGTAGTTTCTATGATTTGTTTTTAATCTGTTGGTTTTTAGTTTCATGAAATGTTTACTTGTTTTAGAATTATTTGAAAAGGTAAATAACCACCCTTTCTTTACCATTCCACCTCACTCATGATTTTACAAAATTGTATCATGTTCCCTCTCAGCCATGTCTTTTCCAAGCTAAAGAACCCTAGCCTGTGTAGCCTCTCATCATAGCACAGATATTCCATTCTCTTTATCCTTTCCATATCTGTTATTTTCATATCTTGCTCTTCAAGTTGTCATGTTTTCCTGAACAGTTTTCACCAGTTGAGCCAACTTTTCTGCAATTACTCCCAGGCGCGATTCTAGCTTTTTGGATATTTTCTTAGCTAGTCTATCCATGAGGCTGGGAATATGTCATGTTCTCATCAGATTCAAAAACCTCAGCTAGTGCCTCATCTTCCGAGGCTGAGTTCTCCACAAGCATCTCTTTTCCCATGCAGGCCTTCTTTAAGCTTTACTCGCTTGATCAGCCCACATAGGTGTTATAGACCGCTTCCCTATGTCTTTACCTGGAATTTGTCAATTATAGCAGATCGAGGAGACAGAAAAAATAAGCGAAATAGTAAATGCTCAGTGGGAGCTACGTCAGGCCATTGCTACCTATTTAGATTGTGACCCCTCTGGGGACAGGGATATACCTACAGTACCCAAATGTAATCATCTTTGAAGTGTCTGAAAGGCAGAATATAAATCTAAATAAATACCTTAATCAGAGATTAACTGGAAGTCATACTAAAGCCATAAATGTCAACATCTGATTTTTTTGTATGGTTTTACAATCTTTGATCTTATCAGTGGTTAGATTTCTATAATAATGTTTATATTGGAATCCCCTAATGCTACCATTCAGGCCTTGAAGCTTGTGCAAAACACGGTTGCCCGCATACTTACAGAGGCTCAGCTTCATAATCTTACCACACCAGTTTTGAAATCCCTACATTGGCTTCCTGTCTCACGGTGGGTAAAGTTTAAGGTTGCCACTATTAGCTGTAAGACTTTAAATGATCAAGCACCTTTGTTCAGTTGTTCAGCATTGAACTATTATTGATCTACTTGTACACTTAGTTTGAGAAGTCTGGATCTACTGGATGTTCCGTCGCCAAAACTTATTCATCTAGTTGAAGCTCGTGAAAGAGCTTTCTCGGTGGCTGGCCCTAGTTTATGGAACATACTACTAGTACAATTATATTCCATCTTATGTTTCAGACTTTTAAGAAGCATCTAAAATCATACTTTTTTGCACAGGAATTTGGGTCTTCATTTTTGTCAATTATAAATGGTGAGAGAAAGTGCTATAACCAGGGCCCCCGGTCTCCTGAAATGGTTCAGCCGTGGTTAAGGATTGCAAAATTGGGCTTCTGCCATGAAATTGGCCAATACTGGCCAAATGCCATAGGAGACCAAGGATCCTTTCAAAATAAAAACATTGATGGCAGTGGACTGTTTATATCCCCTCTCTCCTGCCCGCGTCAGAAGAGTAACATTGGTGGCAGTGATTGGCACAATCTACCTCGTGATCCTTGGTTCGGTCCTTCTTGGTCCTACCTGTATCCCCTCTCTCACCAGCTCCTATGACTGTGAACAGGAGGAGAGCAGCCTTGCAGCTTCTCCTGCATGTCCTCCCTCCTCTTCTGCCAACGTCTGAATGACTACTTTGAACCTACTTTCCCCCTAACTAAAATTTATTCTTCATTTCCTTCCTCTGCAGTCCATTCCCCTCCTTCCTCCCCAGTCTCTAAGATCCCTTTTTCTCTAATAAAGAACTAATTAACTGGACATCGAAATGTCAGAAAACAACTTTATTTGTATAAAGCAAAAAAATAAATAAATAAATACATTATTTAGGCCTAGATGAACTAAGTTACAATGTTTTTGTGTAAGAGGGGGATCCACTATCACAGGGGTCACCCCTCTCCCCAACAATCATTGCAGTGGTATAGCTGCATTGTTTTGTCTCATGCCAAAACACGAGGCAAAACAATGCAGCATCTGCCCTTTAAGTGCAATGGTGTCCCCAACCTTACAGGACCACCATCACCTTAAAGGGCCATGCCAAGAAAAAAAAAAAGTTAAAAAAATAAAAAAGTGTGTGTGTGTGTGGGGGGGACCCTCAAAACTGACTCCCTGCTCAACATGCCAAGTATTAAAAATAGAATTGAGCTGCTGGCATGACAACAGCCCCTCCCAATCATGTCAAATATCAATGAATTGTCTCCCCCTCACCCCCATTTCAATACAAATATGTCCCTCCAGTGATGATAAAAGATTTGTTGGGGTATAGGGTCCACCCTAAAACCTCCCCATCAGTCCCCCAAGTCTTTGAAAATATTGTTGGATTTTAGTATAGACCATCCTCCACCCAGACCTCTGCCTTCCACTCCCCCTAACCTCAGTATTGCTGATGGGCTCCAGCATTGGGGCTTGGGGCACCCCTTAGCCACAGGTCTGGTTGGCTCCATTTTCCAAAATGGCACCGACCTAACCTTGCCCCAGAACACTGGACCACAGCTATGTGGCCAAGGTCCAGAGCCAGGACCTTGCCCTGTCATGTGACTGGGGCAAGGTCAGGTCGTTGCCAATTTGGAAAATGGCACCAAATGGGCATGCGGCTAGGGAGTGTCCCATGCCCCAACACTGGGGCCTATTAGCAATTTTGAGGTTAGTGGATGTAGGAGGGGGGGTGTCTACACTAGAGATGTTTTTAAAACCTTGGGTGATCACAGTGAGAGGTTTTGGGGGAACCCTATACCTCAGTGAATCTTTTATCATCATTGGAGGGGGTTGGAAGGGAGGATGGAACCTGGAGGGACATACTTGCATTGAAAATTGGGGGTGCAGGGAGGCAATTTATTGATTTTTGACAGGGTTGGATGGGCCAACATCACACGAGCAATTCAGTTCAATTTTTAATACTTGGCATGTTGGCAAGGGGTTAGCTATGACCCTCGTACACTTTTTTCCTTTTGGAGCTGCAGGAGGTGGTGTTAACGCAGCTGAAAACTTTCTATACATTCCAGTGGGAACACTGAGAGGAGAGGATCACCTTGCTGGTGGCTGAAAGGAATCAGTAAGTTTTTACTTGGGACATTGTCTTTTTTAAAAGTATTGGGGCAAAGTTAACTATTGGGAATATTATTTAGTGTGTTTGTGCCTTTAATAGTCAGGCTGTGAATAAACAAGTTAGACTGTTTGTATTTTTAGTCAGTCAATAAGGTAGCAGTAGGGAGTGTGTTTATTTTTAAAAGTCTGCAGAACTGAGTGTTCTCCAGACTTTTAAAGAACTGAGTTTTTGTATTTAATACTAACTGAGTGCTTGTATTGAAAAAAAAAAAAACCACAAAAAAAACCCCCCAACCCAAAAAGTAGCCAGAAGCTAGAAATAAGCTAGGAGCAGTGTATACCTAAGTAAAAAAGTTGAATAGTTCAGCTCAGTTACTCACCTTGGAAAGGTGTTGAGGTAGTGTGATTAGGTTTGAATAGGGACCAACATTTGTTAATCAAGGGAGCAGTGAGTCACTCAGGCTGACTAACTGAAGTTAGACTGTTTGTATTTCCCAACCCTCCCACTCCTCGCCCACCCACCCCTAGCTCATCCCTTAATTTATAGGCAGGTGCCACTTTCACAAAAAAACATCAACAAAAACTTTATTGAGAATTTGATCAGACCCCAGTAGGCCACTACCAGATACGTAGTGAATTCACTAATACATTTAAAGGACATTAGACACATTCCTACTCCCATAGCAACCTAAAACTTAACTAGGAACTGATCAAAATTGAGATGAAGGCAGCAGTCCAGCAGCAAGAGGGGGGCTTCCCAGTCTTTTGCATCGAGTGTCACATGTATGATTTTTTACCCACCAGTGAGAAGTTATATATGTGCATGCGATGCAAAGAGCTCCTGGCTCTCAGAGAAACAAGTCCGATCTCTGGAGGCTAGAGTGGCAGACCTGGAGGAGCTGAGGCAGACAGAGAGGTATATAGATGAGACATTCAGGGACATAGTAGTCAAGTCCCAACTTCAGACTGGCAGCCCTGGTGCTGCCTTGGAGGAAGAAGGTCTCATGATGGGAGAGCACCAACCAGGTGCAGCAGGAAAGGATCCTGTAGCAAGGACCTGCTCTCCAGGTGATGCATTGTCCTTTCGCACTGAGGATATCTCCCCAAGGCCTACTGCCCAGGAGGGAAGGGTTAGGTCGGCCGTCATAGTTGGTGATTCGATTATTAGGAATGTAGATAGCTGGGTGGCTGGTGGGCATGAGGATCGCCTGGTAACATGCCTACCTGATGCGAAGGTGGCGGACCTCACGCGTCACCTAGATAGGATTTTAGACAGTGCTGGGGAGGAGCCGGCTGTCGTGGTACATGTGGGCACCAACGACATAGGAAAATGTGGGAGGGAGGTTCTGGAAGCCAAATTTAGGCTCTTAGGTAGAAAGCTTAAATCCAGAACCTCCAGGGTAGCATTCTCTGAAATGCTCCCTGTTCCACGCGCAGGTCACCAGAGGCAGGCAGAGCTCCGGAGTCTCAATGCGTGGATGAGACGATGGTGCAAGGAAGAGGGATTCAGTTTTGTTAGGAACTGGGGAACCTTTTGGGGAAGGGGGAGTCTCTACCGAAGGGATGGGCTCCACCTTAACCAGGGTGGAACCAGACTGCTGGTGCTAACCTTTAAAAAGGAGATAGAGCAGCTTTTAAACTAGAACAAAGGGGAAAGCCGACAGTCGCTCAGCAGCGCATGGTTCAGAGAGAGGTATCTTTAAAGGATACTAATGATGCATTAGAATTAGGGCATCCCGACAGTGAGGTTCCAATAATTAGAAAAGCAGTCCAAGTGCCTGTAACTAAAACCTCACCTGAGCTAAAAAATTCAAACTTATCCCTATCAATTAAAAAGCAGAATGATAATACAAACAAAAAACAAACTTTGAAATGTTTGTATGCTAATGCCAGAAGTCTAAGAAGTAAGATGGGAGAATTAGAATATATAGCAGTAAATGATGACATAGACTTAATTGGCATCTCAGAGACATGGTGGAAAGAGGATAACCAATGGGACAGTGCTATACCGGGGTACAAATTATATCGCAGTGACAGAGAGGAGCACCCGGGAGGAGGTGTGGCGCTTTATGTCCGGGATGGCATAGAGTCCAACAGGATAAACATCCTGCATGAGACTAAATACAAAATTGAATCTTTATGGGTAGAAATCCCTTGTGTGTCGGGGAAGACTATAGTGATAGGGGTATACTACCGCCCACCTGGTCAAGATGGTGAGACGGACAGTGAAATGCTAAGAGAAATTAGGGAAGCTAACCAAATTGGTAGTGCAGTAATAATGGGAGACTTCAATTACCACTATATAAGAACAGTTAATTATAAAAGTGCAACGAGCTACACTTGTCTCACAAAACAGATGTCGCAAAGGTTACAATTTTTTGAATTTTTTGTGTGCATAGAATTTATCTAGACCTGTGGATCATCATACCACCCTTGGTTGTTTGGACAGTAAGTCTCATTTTCAAACCTCACAGGGTCATGTTTAATCATCGGTCCATTAAATGTCTTTTTTTAAATTGTTTCAATATGCTGCTTTATTTAAATGTTTTCTTTATTACTTTTTTTCTTCTTTTTTCTTATTGTAAAATCTTATATATTTAAGACGGAATTTCCTTACTTGTGCGGAGCGCTGCTGCGCTTCCGACCCTTATCTCCTGCGCTGCTGACGTACGTATCGCGATTGCGCTGCTTCAGGGACTGATCGGAAAGTTATAGAATCTAAACTTGAAAAAGTGCAAGGTTAATTCCCGCCAAAATGGTTTCAGTGTTTAAATGCTTCTGTCAAATTCATACGGTATTTAATACCGCATTCAGCCACCTAGTCCTCTTGTCGGCGTTCTGCATGGTCATTGTTAAAAAATACCATCCTAGAAGCACAGTCCAGATGTATTCCACACATTAAGAAAGGTGGAAAAAAGGCAAAACGATTACCGGCATGGCTAAAAGGGGAGGTGAAAGAAGCTATTCTAGCCAAAAGATCTTCATTCAAAAATTGGAAGAAGGATCCAACAGAAGAAAATAGGATAAAGCATAAACATTGGCAAGTTAAATGTAAAACATTGATAAGACAGGCTAAGAGAGAATTTGAAAAGAAGTTGGCAGTAGAGGCAAAAACTCACAGTAAAAACTTTTTAAAATATATCCGAAGCAGAAAGCCTGTGAGGGAGTCAGTTGGACCGTTAGATGATCGAGGGGTTAAAGGGGCACTTAGAGAAGATAAGGCCATCGCGGAAAGATTAAATGATTTCTTTGCTTCGGTGTTTACTGAAGAGGATGTTGGGGAGGTACCCGTAATGGAGAAGGTTTTCATGGGTAAAGATTCAGATGGACTGAATCAAATCACGGTGAACCTAGAAGATGTGGTAGGCCTGATTGACAAACTGAAGAGTAGTAAATCACCTGGACCGGATGGTATACACCCCAGAGTGCTGAAGGAACTAAAAAATGAAATTTCAGACCTATTAGTAAAAATTTGTAACTTATCACTAAAATCATCCATTGTACCTGAAGACTGGAGGATAGCAAATGTAACCCCAATATTTAAAAAGGGCTCCAGGGGTGATCCGGGAAACTACAGACCGGTTAGCATCATTTCAGTGCCAGGAAAAATAGTGGAAAGTGTTCTAAACATCAAAATCATAGAACATATAGAAAGACATGGTTTAATGGAACAAAGTCAGCATGGCTTTACCCAAGGCAAGTCTTGCCTCACAAATCTGCTTCACTTTTTTGAAGGAGTTAATAAACATGTGGATAAAGGTGAACCGGTAGATATAGTATACTTGGATTTTCAGAAGGCGTTTGACAAAGTTCCTCATGAGAGGCTTCTAGGAAAAGTAAAAAGTCATGGGATAGGTGGCGATGTCCTTTCGTGGATTGCAAACTGGCTAAAAGACAGGAAACAGAGAGTAGGATTAAATGGACAATTTTCTCAGTGGAAGGGAGTGGACAGTGGAGTGCCTCAGGGATCTTTATTGGGACCCTTACTTTTCAATATATTTATAAATGATCTGGAAAGAAATACGATGAGTGAGATAATCAAATTTGCAGATGACACAAAATTGTTCAGAGTAGTTAAGGCACAAGCAGATTGTGATAAATTGCAGGAAGACCTTGTGAGGCTGGAAAATTGGGCATCCAAATGGCAGATGAAATTTAATGTGGATAAGTGCAAGGTAATGCATATAGGGAAAAATAACCCATGTTATAATTACACAATGTTAGGTTCCATATTAGGTGCTAAAACCCAAGAAAGAGATCTAGGTGTCATAGTGGATAACACATTGAAATCGTCGGTTCAGTGTGCTGCGGCAGTCAAAAAAGCAAACAGAATGTTGGGAATTATTAGAAAGGGAATGGTGAATAAAACGGAAAATGTCATAATGCCTCTGTATCGCTCCATGGTGAGACCACACCTTGAATACTGTGTACAGTTCTGGTCACCGCATCTCAAAAAAGATATAATTGCGATGGAGAAGGTACAGAGAAGGGCTACCAAAATGATAAGGGGAATGGAACAGCTTCCCTACGAGGAAAGACTAAAGAGGTTAGGACTTTTCAGCTTGGAGAAGAGACGACTGAGGGGGGATATGATAGAGGTGTTTAAAATCATGAGAGGTCTAGAACGGGTAGATGTGAATCGGTTATTTACTCTTTCGGATAGTAGAAAGACTAGGGGGCACGCCATGAAGTTAGCATGGGGCACATTTAAAACTAATCGGAGAAAGTTCTTTTTTACTCAACGCACAATTAAACTCTGGAATTTGTTACCAGGGGATGTGGTCAGTGCAGTTAGTATAGCTGTGTTTAAAAAAGGATTGGATAAGTTCTTGGAGGAGAAGTCCATTACCTGCTATTAAGTTCACTTAGAGAATAGCCACTGCCATTAGCAACAGTAACATGGAATAGACTTAGTTTTTGGGTACTTGCCAGGTTCTTATGACCTGGATTGGCCACTGTTGGAAACAGGATGCTGGGCTTGATGGACCCTTGGTCTGACCCAGTATGGCATTTTCTTATGTTCTTATGTTCTAAGTCGGCTGCGTTAAATTATTAACATCAAATTAGCTATTAATGAGTTGCTTTGTGTGCATTTGCAAAACTCATGCATGCAAATTGCATACAAAACAGCTCATTGTAATAGGGGAGGGAATCTTGGCAAGGCTATGCAAAATATCACTCGATAAACAGCATATATAATGCATTACAGCCCTACCATGGCTTGATGTTTCTCCCTGTTAAATTGCAAATATGTGCAAAATTATGTTAATGTTCCACAGAATTTTGCAAAATCTACAGAATTTCCCAACTCATGCCGCAGAATCTTGAAAAATCTACCACCGGAAACCAAGGGCTCTGGCTTTAACTGGTCTGATCAATGTCTTTTGTGGCAATATATGTTTAAATTTATATATGTTATTAATTAATTTGCCTTGAATGGTGGAGAATACAAGGAATACACGTTGTATTATTATTATTACATTTATTTACACTTTCAAAAAATCATAAAAGATTAGTAAGAGAAGACTTCTCCTTGCTAAAAGTATGTCGACTTTTCACCATTAAGCCATGTCTATCTATATGACCAATTAGTTTGTTACTAAAAATGGGTTCTACCATTTTGCCCAGCACTGTCAGGCTCACTGGTCTATAGAATGAAGATGGAAACTAGAGGAAATGACCACATGTATATAAGCATGTGACAAGGACTTCTCTTTATTGATGTCCTTACATCTTGAATACTTTTCCATGAGCATTCAAAATTGTAGAGGGTTCGTATCCTGCAGGCCCCAGTAGAATATGTTCATATTTTTTCTATATTTCATTTTTAATGTTTAATTACTACTATTATAGCTTTGTTTTTTAGATTATTTTTAATCTAGATTTTAAGATCCATGGAGCAATGCTATCTTGTATAGGTATCTGCACAACATGTCAAACATCTAGTAGATCTGTATAAATAATAAGTAATACTAGTAATATAATGTTGTAGTATATCTTTTTTGTAATGGCTATAGACACCATCCCCACTTTGCTATGGCATCTCAAGGGTAAATTCTGCAGCAAAGTTTCTGAAATTCTCCAGCAATTATGTGCAACTTTTGCATACATTTGCATATTAAATAAATGTGTATTTTACTTTAAGTGTCTTAATTTATTTTGTTCTTTTTTTGGGAGAAAGTGGATTTTAGTGATTGCAACTGGGAAGGGATTTTAGTGATTGCTACTGGGAAGTGAGATAAAGAATGGGGCTGGAGAAGGGATTTGCGGGAGGATGGGGGGGTCTCTTGGAGGAAAGGCAGAGTGATAGGAGATGAGGGTGTCAAGTGTTAGGGGAGGAAGAAAGGGAAGGGAGATAAAAGGAGGAAAAGAAGAGGATAAGTGGGAAAGAAAAAGAAGGGAAGAACCAGAAAAGTGAGGTGGAGGGTGGATCCATTCTCTCTCACCATCCCTTCCAATACCAGCCCTTTGTTTAATTCTCATGCAATTACCACTTTCACTCTTTCTTCCATACCCCTGTCAAACCCCTCAGTTCTCTCCTCACACCTCTCATACCCCTCATATTCCCTCACTCACTTGCACCATATCACTCATTCCTTCAACTCCTACTGCTTCATTCAGTTTCCTCATTCACTCCCCCACTCATTCTTTAATCCCCTCATCCCCTCACTAACACCCTCCACACCCCTCACTCCCACTCCTACACCTTCTAATTCCTTCCCCCTCCCTCCGCTATTCCAAGCTTGCAAGTAGCAGAAGAACAGCAACAGGTTTGGTGTGTTGTGCTTTGAAGCACTTGGTACACAGTGCCCATACTCTGGCCCTTGGCAGAAGAAAGGAAGTGGCCTAAAGTGCCATGCCACTACTGTTTTGTTGTCTCCAAGCCCAGTCTGGCATGGGGGGATGCACAGGAAGCTGATGCTGCTTTTGCTGCCGTGTGTATCTCCAGCTCAGCATTGCTCCTGATCTCTTGCAGCAATTCTGTGGTGGTGGCCTAATTCTGCAGAAACTGGGGGCCCTGCCTTTGACACCTTGTGCGTAAATATATACCTATATTTTGAATGATATATTTTAGTTCTCTTCACTTTCCCTTTCTCCTGCATGTATTATTTTTGGCTCGTGGAGTAGAAAGAAAATGTTGGGCACTTGTTTCTGCTTTATGAAACTGTAGATTTTCTACTTTAAAAACCAGCAGAAATAAATTATCAGTATTTATCCTTTTTTTTTTCTCTAATAAGTTCCTGAAAACAGCCTAGCTGTTGCTTAATGTGCAGGAAGAGATCATGTCTACTGTGAGGATGACTGAGCAAATCTTCTGGGCTGGAGCAGGAACCATGCTGACACCAACCTTTTCTCATGTAACTTCAACTTTTATTAACATAAACAGTAATTCAGCATTAACCGTAGACTGCCTACCTTTGCAGCGTACACAAAACACAACTTCATTGTAGGTCAGAATAGGTTATAGGAGATGCCTTCTCCTGGAGACTCTGGGACCTCCTGATCCCAGCTGAGCTTACACTCTTATCCCATTCCAGCAGGATCCCGCCCACAGAGCTCTGTCTCTGTAGGATTTAAGGTGGACCATGCTAAATAGGGGAAATAGGGTCACTCCATCATACTACTTTAATAGAAAATGTTTGTACAGTATATGTTGCTTCACTAATAACAATGCTGCTAACTGTTGAAAAAAATATTTTCCTTAAAGAAAAGTGAATATCCAGATAGTGCAAGATGAAATTTCTGAATTATAGAAACTGAGAGTAAAGCATGGAATTCTGTTGTGTAGTAGTAAATGGAACCAAGGTAGATTAAACAAATTCTGAATGAAGTTAATAGCAGGCAAATGTTAATGTGGAATTTAATTATAGTAAGAATGACAAATGGGAGATCCATTACATTTTGGATGAAAAGATAAATGTTGTCCTTGTAAATGCAATGAAAGCATTGACTTCTTTAAGGTCTTCCAGATCATATGTCTAAGAAGAGTTATGAGCTCTTTTATAATCCTAAAACTGACTGGAATATTAAAATGGCAAGATGCAAAGTTTATAACAACTAGAAAGGACAAATTTTAATTTAATTTTTTTTTTTTTTGGGGGGGGGGGGGGGGGGCTACACTAATACAAGAGAAGAAAGATAGGTATTGTACGTGAAAAATGAATGTGAAAACTGAAAATGACATGTGCTCTGCTAAGATTTTATTATCTTCACCATGAGGCAATAGTTATAATTTGTCTGCTCTGTGAAATGTATCTGGTCCATGTAGATAGGATGTGGCCTTCCAGTAGCAGTATTTCACACATTGTATGTAGCGGCTAGCATGATCCAAAGCTAGAACAGATTGAACCAGTCACAGCAACACAGATAACATAAGAAGTTGCCATACTGGGTCAGACCAAGGGTCCATGAAGCCCAGCATCCTGTTTCCAACAGTGGCCAGTCCAAGACACAAGTACCTGGCAAGTACCCAAACATTAAAAAAAAAATCTCAAGCTACTATTGCTTATTAATTAATAGCAATTTATGGGTTTTTTCTCTAGGAACTTATCCAAACCTTTTTTAAACCCAGTCATGCTAACTTCTGTAACCACATCCTGCGGCAATGAATTTCAGAGCTTAACTTTGTGCTGAGGGATTTATTTTCAAAGGTCTGCGCATGTGTCCATGTGCACACAATTCCTGGCGCACACACACATGGACACAGAAACTTTATAACATGCGCATGTTGGCACATGCATGTTATAAAATACAATTCCTGCACGTACATGCGTGCCAGATTTTAATGTCCGCATGTGTGGGCAGGTGGCCTCTTCCGCATGCAATGGGGGGGCAGGGATTTTCAAAAACAACGCGCGGTAACAGGAGTTAGGGTTTCACACCTAACTATCCTTCCTACCTTTTCCCCTCTCCTCTCCTCTCCTCCCAGACCCCTATCCCCTACCTATTATATATTTTTTTGTAATACTTGGAGCAGAAGTAACTATGGCATACCAGACAGCTGCTGGCGTGCGATTTCCTGGGGCAGGGCTTTTCTAGTTGGCCCCCAGCCCGCCCCTTTTCGTTAACCCAGCACTTCGTTTATTGGGGGTTACGTGCGTGGCGGGCCTTTTCTAAAATGCGCTCGGTGTGAGCACAGCCTGGCCATGCACGTAACCCCTGACTTTGTGCAAGCAGAGCTCTTAAAATTCGGGCATGAGTGAAAAAGAATTTTCTTTGATTTGTTTTAAATGAGCTAGTCCTTCTATTATCTAAGAGAGTAAATAACTGATTTACATTAACTTGTTCGTCCTTTCATGATTTTATAGACCTCTATCATATCCCCCTCAGTCATCACTTCTCCAAACTGAACAGCCCTAACTTACTTAGCCTTTCATCATAGGGAAAGCCGTTCCATGCCACTTATCATTTTGGTTGCCCTTTTCTGCACTTTCTCCAAAGAAACTTTATCTTTTTTGAGATGAGGCAACCAGAATTGCACACAGTATTCAAGATGCAGTCTCACTATGGAGCAATACAGAGACATTATGACATCCTTCATTTTATTTGCCATTCCCTTCTTAATAATTCCTAACAGTTTGCTTTTTTGATTGCCATAGCACACTGAGCCGACAATTTCAATGCATTATCCACTATGACACCTAGATCTCTTTCCTGGGTGGTAACTCCTAAGATAGAAACTAACATTGGCCTGGATTCACTAATGCCGCAAAGCTTAGTGAATCCCGGCGCTAATGGGGGGCAGGGGGGGGCGGTTCTGCGCTAGCCGGCAGCGATCCACCGCCGCGCCGAATAACTATACCATAAAAGGTGTAGTTATTCAGTGCGAATAGGCAGCAAAAAGGCTCCCTTACCTTTTCGCTGTCAGCGCCATCTTCGCGGAGTTGGTCCCGGTGATGCCCCGAATCCTCCTCTTCCGGGGCCAACTCCGCCCCGATGCAGCTAGCACAGGCCTGCGCTAGGCTTTCCAGCTATTGCACGCTTGTGCTGGTAGCGCAAGTGTGCGATAGCCTTAGAAAATAAGGCACATTGTGTAACAACAGCAAGGGTTAATTTTCCCTATAGGCATCACTTTGCACTTGTCAACGTTAAATTTCATCTGCCATTTGGAAGCCCAATCTTCCAGTCTCGCAAGATCCTCCTGCAATTTATCATGATTCGCTTGAGATTTAACTACTCTGCATAATTTTGTGTCATCTGCAAATTTTATCACCTCACTCATCATACCCCTTTCCAGATCATTTATAAATATATTAAGACACACTGGTCCAAGTATAGATCCCTGAGGCACTCCACTATTTACCTTTTTCCACTCTTTCCTGTCTTTTAACCAGCTTGCAATCCATAAAAGTCCATCACCTCCTATCCCATGAATTTTTATTTTTCTTAGAAGCCTCTCATGTGGGACTTTGTCGAACGCCTTTTGAAAATCCAAATACACCACATCTACAGGTTCACCTTTGTCCACTTGTATATTCACCCCTTCAAAAAAATGTAGGAGATTTGTGAGGCAAGACTTCCTGTGGGTAAATCCATGCTGACTGTGTCGCATTAAACCATGTCTATCTAAATGTTTGTGATTTTATTCCTTATAATAGTTTCCACGATTTTTACAGGCACTGAAGTCAAGCTCACTGGTCTGTATTTTCTCGGATCACTCCTGGAGCTCTTTTTAAATATTGGGGTTACATTGGCCATCTTCCAATTTTCACATGCAATGGATGATTTTAATGATAGGTTACAAATTAATTGAAATAGGTTGGAAATTTCATTTTTTAGTTCTTTTAGAACCTTGGGGTATATGCCATCTAGTCCAGGTGATTTACTACTCTTCAGTTTGTCAGTCTGGCAAATATAATTGGTTTATACTGGCATCATACTGGAAATACCTCCGAGAATCAATTACAGTATTAGTAATTCCAAGAATAAGATATATTTATCATAGAAACATGATGGCAGAAAAGGACTATACGGCCCATCTTGCCTGCCCATCCTCAAAACTGCTCAGCGCTCCAGTTTCTCAGAGATTCCCTGTGCTTGTCATGGCCATTCATTTTCATTTTAAACCAATTTTTACACTTCAAAAATCTGTCTTTACAAAAACTAATATTTATATACTGATTTTTCCTCTAAAATAATATGCCTCATGCGCACCCTGTGTGTGTGCTAGAAATATGCAGCTTAGCCAGATAAACCTGTGCATGCAAGGAAAATCACAGTTCTAAAGTTATCCAGGTACATTCTATGGAACATTTTCCTAGTTAAGTTCCAGCAAATATCTGTGTAATTTTTTCTGTTTCTAAAGGACAATTTTCAAAGCCATTTACACATTTTACTCACATTGATTGGTCAACTGAAAACTGCCCTCCTTCGATGTGTCTAACTGTGTACCTCGTATTCCTCCATTACAGGGAGGCTTTCCCAGGGGTTGTTTAGATTGAGGGTAGGATAATAATGCAATTGGGGGGGGTACATTTTAAAAGGATTTATGTGTGTAAAAGTAGCATATATTGTAACAATCTTCAAAAGCCCATTTACATGGAGAAAACCCCTATAGTTTACACTTTCAAATCTATGCACACTATTCTTTATTTAAATAGAAGCCACGCAAAAGTAAAATGCAAGTGTCTATGAGAACTTTGCATCTGCAACAAGTTTCAAAAGGAAAGTATACATGCTTGATTATTCTGAAAATGCCGTTTTACCTAGATGAAGGCATAGAATGGTTACTTGAAGCACTAAAGCTTTTCTTTAACTTTAAACTACCCATTTTAACCCAAAGAACACTTGTCTAGAGAAATCTTGGAAGATGATGTCTCCTGCATGCATTTATACGTTTCTCTTTATCACACTGACAAAGCCGAACACAGAGGCTTCCAGGTAATCATTTCAACATGTTTTGATTCATTGATGGCCCAATGCCAAGACTCTATACGTGCACAAACCACACATTAAAATGGTATATTTGACTAAAATTATGTTGGACAGATTCCCCAGATAAACAATGATATTACGTCTTTGCAAGCTGCAGATGACTTACACAGAAGGACAAGTTAAATTAGCACACAAGGACTTAGAGTGTATATTCTCCTTTTCATTCCATCATGTGTTTTTTTTTCTCTTTTCTGAAGCTTAAATATAGGGAAACACTTTTTATCATACCATGTTGACCAGATAATAAAGAGATATCAGAGCAGAAATGCCTCAGTAATTAAAATTAAGTTGAATATCGTGCTGCATTCCAGAGACCTTGCTATCTCATAAGAGGAACAAGTATATTAGGAAGGAGAAATCATCCTGTTCACATCAAAAGATAAGGATGCTATCTCAATAGAAAACTGGAGTCTTTTTATTAGAGAAATGTAATCCATTTATCTTGAAGAAGGAAATAATCATGCCTACAAAATACTGATGCTTGACTGAAGCTTTCTCTAATAAAGCCCCACTGGGAATACATCCAGATCTTCTGGTAAAGTTTCTATTTGCTTGTCTAAAATATATGCATTGAGGCATATCCACTCAGTATGAGCACTGATTATGACATTGCAGCCACCCCATCCCCTATTAGAGAGAGACTGGTGGGCAGGCCAGCAAGCTAAATTTAAGCTTGTGCTGGCTCGCCCACCAGCCTGTTCTTTGGTGGTTTTTGGCCTGGTAGGTTTTATGTGTAATGTTATGGGTAATTGCCAGGTTCTTGTGGCCTGGTTTTGGCCTCTGTTGGAAACAGGATGCTGGGCTTGATGGACCCTTGGTCTGACCCAGCATGGCAATTTCTTATGTTCTTATGATCGTGTGTCCCCTTCCCTGCCCCCCTTTTTGCAGCCTACCTGGGCTTGTGGCTTTTGTCAGCAGGATGGGTCAGACTTCAGCTCTGTGTGGGGCCTGTGCGCTGTTCCAATAGGGAGACCCATGATTCCCCTGGCCAAGCTGTGGGGAGCTTCCCATCCTAGTGCTCTGTAGAGCATGTTGCCCTCGACCCTCAATCCAGCTCTCCAACACTTCTGGAGGCTTAACCTTAATGCTGCCGTGACAGCTGTGACCTCTGGATCTGCTTGAGTAGAGCGGGAGCCTTGTAGGAATTTGCTTCAGGGAGGATTGCTGCCTGAATTCTGCATGGCCTGCCCCCATACGCCATTTTGGCCGTCCCACACAACGTTGCTGGCTGCCCTGATGGGTCGTGCTGGTGAGGAGGTGGTCAGCCCACTCCTCTGTCCTTCGATTGGCGCTGCAGTGTGCTTGCTGTGCTGGTAGATCTCATTGGAGCCGCATGTGCACCCCGAAGGAGGGTGTGGTGCGGCTGCATCCAGGCTGTGTGTCTTCTCTCATGGCCCGTATAGAAACATAGAAACATACATAGGAACATAGAAATGATGGCAGAAAAAGACCAATCGGCCCATCTAGTCTGCCCAGCAAGCTTCCACACTTATTTTCCCATACTTATCTGTTTCATCAGCCACCAAGTTCAGGGCCCTTGTTAGTAACTGTTTGATTCAAATTTCCTGCCATCCCCTGTCATTGATGCAGAGAGTAATGTTGAAGTTGCATCAAAGGTGAGCATAAGGCTTATGGTTAAGGATAGTAACCACTACATCAAGCAAGTTACCCCGATGCTTGTTTACCCAGACTGCACAGATCAATGCCTTGTTGGATGTTGTCTGAATGTAAATCCTGTTTTCCACATTTCCTCCTGCCGTTGAAGCAGAGAGCAATGCTGTATATGCATTCAAAGTGATGTCTAGCATCAGGCCGCATGACATCCTGCAGGCCCATTGTTGGGCAGTCACGGGCTTTTTCCTCTTCCCCGGCCTATTTTGATGAGCCTGTGAGGTGGGTCGGAGTGTGGTGCACTTGTTTGCACTGTCAGTTTCTTTTTTTTTTTTTTTTTTCCGAAATAATTTTTATTGCCAGGAAAATGACATACACACATGGGATTCATAATAACTCAGTACACAGAGTAAACAGTACATAATATGAACTTGAACAGAGGTGAACAATACTAACAAGTGATCCCCACTGTAAGCGTGTTCCCTTGTTTTGCTTTTATTCACTATGTCCCTCCCCCCCCCCCCCGCTCCACCCCCATACCGTATGCTGACTCAAACAGCTCCAGTCACACCACATGCACACCAGAGACAACCCACTCACTCCTCTACTTACAGATCCCCACCTCTGAACTTCAGGGCCAATTTGGCTTATGACCATTATTGCTTAGCTCAGTCTGAATAGCAGGGGGAAACAACAGATAGCACACATGCCAACAAGCACAATATATCTTGTCTGGTTTCCTCTTGCCAATACAAAAGTCCATGTATTCCAGCTGTAATAAAGATGCCATCCTGCCAATCCAGGCAGCAACTGAGGGCTGTGCCAGCGGATCAGTCCAGACAGCCAGTATGGTGCGGCACACCACCAGGACAGCCATATGCTCAAATTTTGCTTTAGAGTGTATACCAGGAGCTGGTGGGTCATGAGGAGGCTTCCTGCAATAGTAATAATGTGACCAGTACTTTTATTTATCATATCAAGAACTGATCGCCAAAAGGGCTCCAGTCGTGGACACGCCAGCAAACGATGATATAGATGACCATCTGCGGCACCACACTTGCTACAGAGAGGAAAGTGAGTTAGCTTCATTTGATACCAGCGGACATCATCATAATAGATACAATGAAGAATTTTAAATTGGACCTCGCAAAGACCAACATCCGTTAACAGTTTGTAGAGAGCCGTGAAACACCTTTTCATATAGTCTGGAGCAAGCGGCAAGTCCAACAGGGCAGTCCAACGAGATGCGAGATGGTGCATACATCCAGCCAGATAGAGAGACTGACCTAGCTTTTTCCAGCCAGTAATTGTGTTAGCTAAGCAAGCAGTATCAAAGACCTTGGTAGCGAAAGTAGACTCCACTACTAACTCCTCCACAGACCAGCGAAAGGAATTGACGTAGTGGCGAGCCTGCAAGAACGCATAAAATTGCTTGGCTGGTAACTGAAATGTGCGGGCCAGAATATCAAAATCATGAATGAGAAGAGTTTCCGGATCAAGCAAATGGAACACATAGACCACCCCATTATCGGCCCAAGTCTGGTAGACAACCTTACTGTCCCTCCCCGGCAGAAAACTTGCATTCCCTAAAAACGGCAGAAGTAGGGAGGCTATTCCCCGTAACCCCCAAAACCTCCCTACCCACCGCCAGGCCTGAGTACAAGGATACAAAAATACTCTGGGGTAAACCTGGGTACACCTCAACCCCGGGCGCAGCTGAATAATACTTAAAGGGGAGCTCTGGTTAGACATCTTATTTAACATCCCTTGTGCACAATAGCGATAGGTCCCCGTGAGCCATTCGCCCACATAACGCAGCTGACAGGCTACATTATATAGCTGAAAGACCGGCAGATTGAGTCCTCCCTGCTCCCGAGGGCGTTCCAAAGCTGTATATGCCAAACGGGCCCTCCTCCCCCTCCAGAGGAATCTTTGTAGGCTAGCTCGCAATTGTTGGAGCTCTCCAGCCTTCAGCCAGCAAGGAATCATGTGCAGCAGGTATAATAGTCTGGGCACTATCACCATTTTAATTAAGGCGCTCCTGCCAAATAAGGACAATGGCAAGGGGGTCCATATCTTCAGCTACGCTCGAAATCTAGCTAAAGACGTGGTAATATTCGGCTCAAATAACCGCTCCAATTGGCGGGGCACCCAGACACCCAAATACATTATCTTACCTGAGGCCCACTGAAAAGGAAAAGGGCTAACCCAAGAGCCCGGCAGGTGAGCATTTAAGGCCAAAGCCTTCGATTTACTATAATTTTTAGACCTGCCACCAGTTGAAAGCGATCAGAAAGGGTAATAATAACAGGTACTCCCCACAAATAGAAGGACATCATCAGCAAATAGGGCTGTCTTTAAAGGATGGCCATCCACACTAATCCCAGTAAATCCCAGGTCTCCCCGCAGTTGGATAATCAAGGGTTCCAAGGTCAACACAAATAACAGCGGGGAGAGGGGACAGCCCTGCTGGACCCCGCAATACAAAGGAAAAGAATCTGTAGGTGCCCCGTTAAGCAAAAGAGAGGCACTAGGGTTACTATAAAGAACTCCAAGCCATTGGAGGAACACCCCCTGAGAAACCATAGCATCGCAGGGCCCAGAACAAGTATTCCCACGATAAAGAGTCAAATGCCTTTTCAGCATCCAGACTCAGGACCAGAGCCTCTGCTGTCGAGTGGTAGCTTAAGACAGCCAACAGCAGGCGTATGTTCTGACCCCCTGACGCCCCTGGACAAAACCCGTCTGGTCGTCATGGATGAGGAGGGGTAAGATACCATTTAACTGGGCCGCAAGAATAGCTGCCAGGATTTTTACATCAACATTAAGCAGGGAAATGGGCCTATATGAGCCCACCTCCAAGGGGTCTTTCCTTGGTTTAGGGAGAAAGACAATAACAGACCGGTTGGAGGCCTCAGCAATACGGTTAGTGATCAGAAGTTCAGCGTAATATTTTTGTAGTAGGGATAAGACGGTGTACCTCAACATCTTGTAAAATTCTGAGCCCAACCCATTCTGACCCGCCGCTTTGCCTAATTTAAACTTCTGGATTGCTGAATCGATTTCCCGGTAATGGGACTATTAAGGGCAGTGGCCTGTTCCGTGGTCAACGAGGGCCACAAGATCTCCTGAAAAAGGGATTCCACAGCGCCAACATTCATATGTTTAGAGCCATATAATGACACATAGTATTCTCGAAATCTACGCGCAATGGCTGTAGGCATAGTCACATGTACGCCGTTGCTATCCTGGATCCCTGTCACAGATGCCCGCTGACCTCTAGGCCTAATAAGGTGGGTCATCAAGCGGCTGGCTCTATTACCCTGCTTATATAGATGGTACCGGTAATATCGGAGTGACTTAGACACCCGCTGGTGGAGCAAACCGTTAAGGGCTTCCTGAGCTCTATCGCCAGCTGCTTTAGTCTCGCCCGTCAGCGCCGCCATGTGATGTTGCTGGGCATTCTTAAGAACAGTAGTTAGCTGTAAAATTTCTGCGTTACTTTTTTTGTTAGCCTTGGCCACGTACGCTATTGTAGCTCCCCGCATAACAGCCTTTCCGGCCTCCCACACTGTCACGGCAGACACGTCTGAGGTAACATTATGCTGTAGATAATCCGTCCAACAGCCTTGTAAATAGATATGAAATGTTTTATCTAAATATAAGTCGGGGCGCAGGCGCCAGGAGAATGGGGGGGCGAGCATTGTGCCCGCATTGCATTGTCACTATTACTGGGGCGTGATCAGAAAGAGAGATAGTACCGATACTAGCCTCAGTCACCCTGGGGAAGCACCAGTCTGACACCAACAGGTAGTCCAGCTGTGAATAGGTTTGGTGGGGATTAGAAAAGAACGTAAATTCAGATTCCCCTGGATGTAAAACCCGCCGAACATCCATCAACTGTAACTCTTGGCATAAGAGGTTGACGCCTTTCCTCTGATCCTGGGGCAGAACTGGTTTAGGGGGCCGGTTGTCAAGATGCTTACTCGCAACTATATTAAAATCGCCCCCCACTACTAAGCAGCAGTCAGAAAAATCGTCCATGCGACTCAACAAAGTGGCATAAAGGAGGGGGGAGTACACATTTGGAGCGTAAATATTATACAGTGCCATTTTCTGATTGTATAGCGTGCCTAGTACAATAACATATCTCCCCTCTGGATCCTGATAATGTTGCACAGGCTGAAAAAGTAAATTTCTATGAATGAGGATGGCGACACTGCGCTGCCGCGAGCTAAAAGAGGAATAGTAGTATTGGCTCACCCATTCTCTCCGCAATTTGACATGTTCTTTGTCACTAAGATGCGTTTCCTGTAGGAACACCACATGAGCCCGCATGCGCTTAAACATAGTAAATAGTTTTTCATTTGATCGGGGAATGAATGCCATCCACATTTAACGAGACAATTTTAACCTACGCCATACCATGGATCCAGCAGGACTTGCAATGAAGTGAAACTATTCACATACAAATCTCCAAGGCCCCCCAGCCTGGACCTCAGAGAGCATTGTAACATATGTCAAGCAAACCAGAAAATAGAGACCCATCCAATTCTCAAGGAGGTGTCCCATCCCATCCCTCCCTCCCCCCCAATCCCTATCACATTCATACCAACACTCATCACAAACAGCCACACCATATTCCTTTTCTGTGCCACCTTGCTCCTTTGCTCCAAGAGGCTTAGGGTGCCTCCCACCCTGCATCGTAACATCAGGGTCTGGGATGCCCTCCTCTGGCCCCCCTCCCCCTCCCCTGTATATCAAAAATTTCCATCTGAACAGGCAGCAAAAGTTAGGAACCTAAGTAGAAAAATATAACCAGTATTAACAGTAAGGGTCCCAAAGAGGATAGGGTCCCAAAGAGTGCAGCACATGTCCCAAGTTGAGCAGCGCCTCTAAGGGCAGATGGTGAAGAGAGTAGTTCCCAAGTGCCCCTGCACCCCACTAGAGAGGTCGGGGCTGAGACTCTTGATTTCCAAGTGGGGGGAGCAAGCCCCAAATGACCCCACTCAGGTCATCCACTCTGAAGATCAAAGTTGGCCGCACCTTAGAGCTATGTACCAGAAAACAAAACAAAACAAATCAGAAAAAAGAAATTCCTGATAGCGGCCACCTCTCTTAACCGAGTAACATTAGGTATATAACAGTGACCCTTCCAACGGAGCCAGAACAGTTGCAATAACAAGGAACCTGACACGAGAACCCCTGCCTCACTCCTCTCCAAGTCTGGGCAAGGTCTGGAGAAAGCCTTCTGCCGCTTCTTTGGAGGTAAAGAAGAAGACCTTGTCATGGTAGACGCGTAGCTTTGCCGGGTATAGCAGCGCAAATTGAATGCCCTGCTTGTGGAGCTCTCCATACAGGCCAGCGCTAGTAACTTCCATTGAGCAGCGGTGCTAGCCGGAAAATCATTGAACAGCAAGATAAGGCTGCTTTGATACTCCACCGTTGCTGTCTGGCGGTATGCCCTCAGCAGTTTCGTTTTGTGCTCCCAATTTAGGATGCGCGCCATAACCGGCCCATGTGGTGTCTGGGCCGATGCCTCATTGGACCCTGTTGCTGCACCATGGGGCGGACCAGGCTGTTCCCATTTTATCATCTCCTCACGGCTATCTGTGAGCATCTTCACTCGCATCGGGGTTTGTTTAAAGGGGACATCCACACAATTTCTTGGCTACAACAGCCTCACATATACATCAGAAAGGTCAGCCATGTGTGCCTTGTTTTGCTACCAAGGCTGGCACAGCAGCCTGGTCGATGGCTGCGGTGCTAAAAAATTGAGTGTCAGTAGAGGGTGGGGTAGTGGAACCCATATCCCATTGTGGGCAAACATGGTGGCAGCAGGAAGTGTCTCCAGGCAGCCAGGGCGGTTGCCACGTGTCTTAGGTAAAATTCAGCACGGTATGTACATCACAGCAGGCCTGTCGAGGCACCGTTTAAAAAAAAAAATTAAAATTAAAATGTAAAAAAGAAAACGCATAAATAAAAGGGGTAACAACTTCTTTTGGTGCTGTGCAAGACCTCCACATTGCTTGGGGCCTCTGGGGCTTCATTCTTAAGGGTATCGTCCTTTTTACAGAAGTGGCAACATTTTATTGGGGTTGTGTTGTAGCGAGTGCTTTCCTTCTGGGCAGGTGACTAGATGGTATTTTAGCATGGGCGTAGAGGGAATTCGGATGCTTTGGTTCCCTTTTCCCCTCTGCCTCAGAGTTTTCTAGAAGTGGGCCGTGAATCGGTTCAGCTGCAGCCACTAGGAATGAGCCTCCAATGCTGATTATTGTGCCATACCAGGCACCTTCACTTACAAAAAAAAAAAGGTGGGGGGGGGGGGGGGAGAACTTCATTGGGCTTGGTAGACTTGTGGTCGCAGTGGTATCAGAGTTACATGGCGCCTTCTGCATCAGGGCTTGGCTACCTTGTGTGTGAACAGTAGAGCAACAGCTTTGGGCAGCCGCTCCTACGCATAATGGATGCCAGGCATGCATGCCCGCCCCTTGCAGCCTATGGTACTTCAGACAGCAGTGATCCAGCAGCTTTGGGGTGTTGCTGGCAAGTGCCAAGGCTCAGCATGATGAAAATGGATGCTAGATGCATGTCCCTCACCCCTTGTAGCCCGTGGTTCTTCAGGCTAGCAGTGAGCCCATCAGAGCCTCTTTAGAGAATAGCTGGGCCAGTGCCGAAGCTCAGTCCAGTGGCGGAGTGGGGCCTAAGTTGGGCATGGGCTCACAATGGGTAGCAGCCCTGGGTGGCACCAGGGTAGCACCAAGGCATTTTTCATATGTGTGCAATAGCCAATAGTTTGCAAAAACCCAATGTAGAGGTGCAGTATAGAAAACAAAAATTTAAGCATAGAAGAAGAGCAGGATTCTGGAGTGTTTATACCATGTCTTAGATGAGACAAACTAGGTTGCTTAAAGCAGTGTCTTGAGCCAGGAAGATGTTTGGCCTCATAGGGAACCAGAAAAAGAGAGGTGGTATTCCCCTGTAAAAAGTCCATGTTTGGCAATTCATATTAATCAGGTCCCATCAGAATGACCTTTTTGAACAGGTTTTGAAGGGGGTTTTTGGATGGCTTTCATGTGGGAGAGCCCATGGACTGTGGTTAGTCTAATTGACTTAGGAGATAGCCACTATTTGTTGTTGGCCTTGGTGGCATGGTGATCTGTTTGGTATTTGGGTGCTTGCCAGGTGCTTGAGGCCTGGATTGGCTACTGTTGGGGCTGGGATACTTGGCTTGATGGAGACCCCACCACCACCATTTTTGTCACCCTTCTATGGGCAGCCTCCATCCTGTCTCTGTCCCTTTTGAGATACGGTCTCCATTTCGGAACACAGTACTCCAGGTGAGGCCTCGCCAAGAACTTGTAAAAGGGCATTATCACCTCCTTTTTCTTACTGGTCTATGCAGCCCAGCATTCTTCTGGCTTTAGCTATTGCCTTGTCAATTTGCTTCGCCATCTTCATGTCCCAGGTATGTAGAGCAGGGGATTTTCGTTAGCTTTCATTTTAATTATTGGGTGTTATTTGATATGTCTACTGTTTTGAAATATTTTATTAATGTTTTGGAAACAATGTTATATTTATTTAATCATTGGATATTACATTCCTCAGCTGCTTTGAAATATTTCTTCTTTATATGAGTATGGATTTACTATTATGATTTTATTTTATTTGACAATGAGTAATGGTGATTCTAGATTTTCATTGTTGCGCTGCATACAGAGTATGGCTTGTTACGGTTTTTGTCTGCTTGTTTCTATTTATACTTTATTATCTCTATTCTGTATTTGGTGAGGGTCTGTCTGTGTTCTGCAGATGTGACTGAGGTGAGGTATTCTGCTAGCGTGTAGTTTCTGTATAGGGATGTATAACAGCTAGATTTGTTCTGGTTTTTTAATAGCAGGTGTATTCTATATTGTAATTCAGTTTACTCAAAGCTCTCTGAGGCTGAGCCAGCACCCAACACACTTTATAATAGGCCTAATACCATATGGCTGCAGGAGTCTTTTTTTGCAGAGTTTTCTGGTTGGTACTATAGCAATGCATGTAAATAATACACACTTTGTAAGTGATATTGTACCGTAGAAGATTGTACTTTGAGTGTTCTTTTTCATGTAAACGCATAATATATAAATGCATAATTTTTGTTTGTGAGGAGGATGGGACCTGGAGTGTGTACAAGGTGGTATGATTTGTCTATGCCCTTAATACCTTTGCTCCCAGCCCTGGCTCTGCAAGAGAGAGGATTCCATCTGGAACTGTGCTGCTCTGGGTTAGTGGTTCTCCTCAATCTCAGCCAGGGCTTCATTTTCTCCTTTTATAAGCCCAGGAAACAGTATGGATCACTTCTAGCCACATTCCCCCCCCCCCCCCCCCCCGAGTAGATAGGCAGAGCCAGGCCTGGGGAACCATAAAAGCAGCAGACTGTATATTGTGCAGTCAGTGGGAATGAACTGGAGAAGTAGGAGGATGGTGGAGAAGTTACAAGCACAGGAAGAGAGGGTGTAAGCCAGGAAGAAATGCATGGGGAGTCTTCTGTCTGAGGTGCCTGGACAGAGCTCTGAGAGGAGCAACTGGCTGTGGAACCAGCAAGTCTCCAGGAAAGTGGGATTAGGAAAGGGAGGGGCTGACAACAAGCCAGAACTTTACACCATGATGCAGGCAGTACTGGGGTGGGGGCACTCACTCTCAGGCCGATACAGTAAAGTTCGCGGGAGAGCGGGCGAGCACCCACTCTTCCGGCGCGTGCACAGGTCACTCACTGGCCTGTGCGCATGATTCAGTAAAACAAAATATTTAAATTAGGGCCCGTGGTAAAAAGAGGCGCTAGGGACACTAGCGCATCCCTAGCGCCTCTTTTTGGACAGGAGCGGCAGCTGTCAGCGGGTTTGACAGCCGACGCTCAATTTTGCCGGCGTCGGTTCTCGAGCCCGCTGACAGCCACGGGTTCGGAAACCGGACGCCGGCAAAATTGACCGTCCGGTTTTAAAGCTTTAAAACTTTTTTTTTTTTAAATTTTTAACTTTTTTTAACTTTTGGGACCTCCGACTTAATATCGCCATGATATTAAGTCGGAGGGTGCACAGAAAAGCAGTTTTTACTGCTTTTCTGTGCACTTCCCCGGTGCCAGCAGAAATTAGCGCCTACCCAAAGGTAGGCGCTAATTTCTTAAAGTAAAATGTGCGGCTTGGCTGCACATTTTACTTACTGTATCGCGCGGGAATGACTAATAGGGCCAGCAACATGCATTTTCATGTTGTGGGTGCTATTAGTCTCGGGGGGGTTGGACGTGCGTTTTCGACGCGCTATTACCCCTTACTGAATAAGGGGTCAATCTAGCGCATCGAAAACGTGCGTCCAAATGCCGGTTAACAGTGCACTGTACTATATTGGCCTGTCTGTGAGCACAAAAGCAGCAGCACAACTGTAGTGTATCAGAGAGAGTTTGTGTGTCAGAAAGAGAGACACCCATTTTGTCAATTTTCTCAGTGGATTGCCTCAGGGATCTGTACTTGGACCAGTGCTTTTCAATATATTCATAAATGATATGGAAAGAGCTATGATGACTGAGATGATCAAATTTGCAGATGACACAATTATTCAGAGTAGTTAAATCATAAGCAGATTGTGATAAATTGCAGGAGGACCTTGCAAGGCTAGAAGATTGGGCTTCCAAATGGCAGATGAAATAAAATGTGGACAAGTGCAAGGTGATACAAATAGGGAAAAATAACCCTTGCTGTAGTTACACGATGTTAGGTTCCATATTAGGAGCTACCACCCAGGAAAAAGTTCTAAGCATCATAGTGGAGAATACATTGAAATCAGCAACTCAGTGTGCTGTGGCAATCAAAAAAGCAAACAGAATTTTAGGAATTATTAGGAAAGTTATGGCAAATAGAATAGAGGATATCGTAATGCCTCTGTATCGCTCAGTGGTTAGACTGCACTTTGTATACTATGTGCTTTTCTGGTTGCGCATCTCAAAAAAGATATAGTTGCACTGGAGAAAGTACATAGAAGGGCAACTAAAATGCTAAAGTGGATAGAACAGCTCCCCTCTGAGGAAAGGATAAAGAGGTTAGGGCTGTTCAGCTTGGATATGATAGAGGACTACAAAATCAAGAGTCCTTCTAAGAAAACGTGTAGAGCTTAATTTTAACACAGCAACAACACAAAGAGCAAAAATTCGCGAACCTGTCGAAACCAATCAATCAATACAAAAGGTATCACCAAAAAAAGTATACAATTATTCACACCGTCTAATCAAAATGAAAAAATGATAAAAAACTTTTTGAAAAACATTATTTTGAAAAAATTATTATAAAGAACAGGACTTCATCAGCAAGCCTTTGTCAACGTGCTCAATACATTCATACAGAGCCGTCCAGTCTTATCAATCATTTGCAGCCTGTGGATGTTCAACTTACACATTCCGGTGTTCTCTCAAGCGCATTCAAATTACATCCTCCGATGTTCTCTCAAATTATATAAATAAATTTTCACAATTGTATAAATGGGTTGGAAATCCCACGAAGTATAACACTCTTCTCCGGTGATTCTAGTGTATGTACACAACTGTATAAATGGGTTTGAAATCCCACTAAGTATAGCACACTTAATTTTAAACCACAGTAAACAAGAGAAAAGTATCTGGATATTTCTGATTCTATGAAGGGTTACAATTATATTATGATATTGATAAAACGTACTGTATACTTTGTATAACTGTCATAGGTTTGAATATGGCACACGTGGTTAATGCTTCAGGATGTGACACTGTTTAATTCATGTTTTTTCTTTCTTTATGTCTTTATAATTTTGAAAGAATGATGTTCAGATCTTTCAAACTTGCCTGAGTAATGCAGTTACAATGGAACGAGACATGGCCTAATAACTTCCTGCCTTATTTAGCTTATCTGTCATGTTCTGACTGTAATGTATTTTTTCCAAACTTAGGGCAGTGATAGGACCTTCTAACTAGACATGATATATCATCCTATTACTAGTTTGATGTTCACAGTTGTCTTAATCACATGATGTAATATTTGGCACAGTCACTAAAAAATGTTGCGACTCCAATATATTATTCAGACTTAACTGAATGCTTCTGAGAACCAAAATACAGTAACAAGAAATGTACTGCTGACATTCTAGGCATAACCGCAGTCGTCCCTACAGAAGCGATGTGACTGGTGAGGGGCCTATTTTACTCTGACTGAAAGGTAGCGTTAGTTCAAATTTGGAAAAGTAACATTGGTTGTGAAAGAGTCAAGTCATTGTAGGGATAATTTTGTTGTTGCCCACATATATTAAATGTCAATTACCTGCAGATTTGACACCAGTTTTCAAAGGAAAGATACTCATGTACTTTTCCTTTGAAAATTATCCCACCAAAACTACCTGCACACATTTACACCTGCTAATTTATATGTATAGCTTTTTGTGAAAAATACATACATTATGCAAACCCCTGCCCCAGCCCTGTCCCTGGAAACACCTCTGTTCACTGCAGATAATGTTGCATGCATATCTTTACCCATGTGTCAGGGGGGCAATGTTAGCAGAAATGGCTTTGAAAATTACCTTCCTTTCCTAAGACCCTAAGCTATAGGCCAATTCAGAAAAACGTGCGGGAGAGCAGGCGAGTGCCCGCTCTCCCGGCGCACGCACAGGCCACTCTCCTGGGCGCGCGATTCAGGAGGGTGGCCTATGCAAATTAGGGCCCGCGGTAAAAGGAGGCGCTAGGGACACTAGCGCATCCTTAGCGCCTCCTTTTTGACAGGAGCAGCGGCTGTCAGCGGGTTTGACAGCCAACGCTCAATTTTGCCGACGTCGGTTCTCAAACCCGCTGACAGCCACGGGTTCGGAAAACGGACGCCGGGATAATTGAGCGTCCTTCTTCCGGGCCACGGGCCGGTTTTTAATTTATTTTTTTTTTAATTTTTACTTTTTTTTTTACTTTTGGGGCCTCCGACTTAATATCGCCATGATATTAAGTCGGAGGGAGCACAGAAAAGCAGTTTTTACTGCTTTTCTGTGCACTTCCCCGGCATCAGCAGAAATTAACGCCTACCTTTGGGCAGGCATTAATTTCTGAAAGTAAAATGTGCGGCTTGGCTGCACATTTTACTTTCTGTATTACGCAGGAATAACTAATAGGGCCATCAACATGCATTTGCATGTTGCGGGCGCTATTAGTTTCGGGGGGGGGGGGGGGTTGGACGCACGTTTTCGACGCTCTATTACCCCTTACTGAATAAGGGGTAAAGCTAGCGCATCGAAAACGTGCGTCCAAATGCGGGTTAACAGTGCGCTTCACCGGAGCGCACTGTACTGTATCGGCCTGCTAGTAACTCTCAGGTATGATGCCAGGGCTTAGGGGGCAAAGTTAATTTCCTTGTAGAAAGAAATAAATTGTAGAAAAATGATAGCTGCTGTTTTATGGTCTGTCTGTCTTTTTTTTCTCTCTCTGCCAGCTGCAGCCATGGAGGAAGGACAAATCTGTCTCTTTTCTGCTTTAACATAACCCATAACCTTTTTCTTTGCTAGGAGTCCCTAATTGGAACCTTTTTCCTCCTCCTCCAGAAAACAATTTGGCAAGGCTGCCGCCCAATCAAGAACGCAGCTGGGAGTAAGCTTATCCTGCTGAGCTGGGAGGGGAGGGAACAATGCCTCTTAATGCTCATCTGTGTTTCGCCAGGCCTGGTTGCCTGTGAAGAATACAGTATTTGATACAACAGTTTAAAACTATTTGGAATCTTAAGATGAAGGCTTATCTGTTTGCTCAAACTTTCAGCGCCTAACGCTGAGGGGAGCACTGGCTAATCTGTGGCTGTCGCTCAGTCCTAGTGATTTTTCATCTGTAAGCATTAGAGTAATCTGGTATTAGTTAAACATCTAGGTTCCAGCTAGTTTACCGTCTGTTGAAATAACGTGGCATGTGGGAATCAAGGTTTTATTCGTTTTATAATAAGAACATAAGAAATTGCCATGCTGGGTCAGACCAAGGGTCCATCAAGCCCAGCATCCTGTTTCCAAAAGAGGCCAAACCAGGCCACAAGAACCTGGCAATTACCCAAACACTAAGAAGATCCCATGCTACTGATGCAATTAATAGCAGTGGCTACTCCCTAAGTCAGCTTGATTAACAGCAGTTAATGGACTTCTCCAAGAACTTATTCAGCCATTATTAAAATTTGCTGTTCATCATTTTTATTAGTTTTGTTTGTTTTATTGTTTTGTATTATTTTCTGTAAGAGTATTAACCTGCCAGAATTGTGGCTGAAGTGAGACATACATTTTTTAAATAAATAGGAAGGTGCAAAGAATTACAGTAGTATAAAATGTGTTCTTGACTCCAACAAAATCTTAAGAGAATCTGTACAAAGAAGTCTGGCATACTAATTTTCTTTACTTTCAATTGCTTATAATGTTGAAAAAGGTAACTACTAGAATCCTATTTAAATTTGCTACCATTACAGTTCAGCATCCGTTTCCTTGAAGTGGCTTTAACTTTTCTGTAGTTTCCTTCAAAGTTGTCACACTCTTAAATAGCACTAATCTTTTATATTTTAATAAAGAACAAAAACAGTGTGGTAAAAGTTATAGGATTTGTGGAAAAACATCAAACTGTGAAGAGGATGTAGAAAATGAGAAGAATGTATGAACAGAAGCAGAGAGAGAATGAAAAATTAGAAGGCTCATAGTAAAATGGATCTTAGCTACCAAAAATCAAGTAACAGTAAGTACTGTGCGCACAGTCTGCTGCAGACAGAAAAAAGTTATTTCCTGTTAAGAGCAATAGTTAAAAATTACACACAAAAGATTGAAACAGCAAACTTTTTTTCTCTCTGTAGAAATCAAGAGACTTGGATACATCACATAAGTAAGGGTTGTATTTTTTTGGGAGGCCCAGTAGTTTCCTCTAGCGCCTTTGGGCTTTCATCTCAGTCAGATATGGGACAGGAATCCAGTGCCAGGAGCCTTCATTCACAACTCCCTGAGGATATTTTCCCTATTTTATATCCCCTCCTACCTCACTTTCGGGCCGATTCAGTAAAAACGCGGGAGAGCGGATGAACGCCCGCTCTCCCAGCACGCGCACCGGCCACTCTCCGGTGCACGCGATGCAGTATTTAAATGAGGTGGTGCGGTAGAAACGGGCAAAAGGAGGCGCTAGGGACACTAGCGCGTCCATAGCACCTCCTTTTAGCCCGGAGCGGCGGCTGTCAGCAGGTTTGACAGCCGACACTCAATTTTGCCGGTGTCTGTTCTCGAGCCCGCTGACAGCCACGGGCTGGGAAACTGGACGCCAGCAAAATTGAGTGTCCAGTTTTCGGCCCGACAGCCGCCGGCCCAATTTAAATTTTTTTTTTTTTTTTTTTTTACTTTTTACACCCTTCGGGACCTCCAACTTAATATCGCTATGATATTAAGTCAGAGGGTGCACAGAAAAGCAGTTTTTACTGCTTTTCTGTGCACTTTCCCAGTGCCGGCAGAAACTAGCGCCTACCTTTGGGTAGGCGCTAATTTCTTAGACTAAAATGTGCGGCTTGGCTGCACATTTTACTTACTGTATTCCGCGCGCATACCTAATAGGGCCATCAACATGCATTTGCATGTTGAGGGCGCTATTTGGTGCTGCGGGTTGGACGCGCATTTTCCGCCCTTACTGAATAAGGGGTAAGGGAAAATGCGCGTCCAAGAGCAGGCTAACAGTGCGCTCCGTCAGAGCGCACTGTACTGTATCGGCCTGTTTGTTCAGTCATTGCAGCAACAGTTCTTGGCCAGAGGGATATGCTAGGGCTTCTTTCGAAACCCTGCAATCATGGGTTATATATCTGACCACTAGGTGTCTCCATTTAGGACATACTTCCTCCAGGGGCTGTAAGTGCTGCCTCTGCAGCATCCCTAACCAGTGTAAGAATTGGATTTTAAAGGAGAATAATAGGGAAGAGATGGTGAGTAAAGCAGTAGATGGGGAATGATTACACCAGCGGAAGATTGGGAAGGTAGGGAGTAAATGTAATAGACAGACTAGATATCATAGAGGCTTATAAATTTCCCAGCTTTCCAGATCCAGGATAGAAATTAGAAAAAGTTTAACATGTTCACTGTCACTGTCAATAAAAATCCATGACAGAAAATGGATCAAATAAATCTGTTATACATTGAAGAAATAGGAGGAGACTAAGAAAAGAGATGGACATCAGCTATCAAAATCTTTAAAAAATATTATCTATATATAACCAGCTGCCCCAGTGAACTTAGCTATTAGTTATGAAGAATATTAGTTCTGAGCATCAGTGAATAAAATCTAATGTAGTTGTCATGCAAGTCCTCTTAGGTAAAAATAAAGGTCAAGAAATAAGTTGTAGGTGTTACTAATAAAAAGAGAAATTGTTAACTACAGCAGTTTGAAAGTTGATATTGATGTGTGAAAGCAGAAATAGGATGGTATCTACCAGCAGAAAAAGGCCATATAGCCTATCTAGTCTGCCCACCCACACCATCTGTTTGGCTATAGTATCCCTACTAACCCCTCAGAAATCTCCTATGCTTGTCGCATGCTTTCTTGAATTCATATACTGTCCTTGTCTCCACCATCTCAACTGGAAGGATTTTCCGTGCATCCACCATCCTCTCTGCAAAGAAATATTTCCTTAGATTACTCCATAGTCTACCTCCTTTCACTCTCACTCCATGACTCCCTCATTCCAATGCCTCCTTTCCATTGAAAGTGGTAATCTCCGAAGCATTGATGCCTTGGAGGTATTTAAACATCTCTTTCATATCTCCGCATGTGGATCGCAGGGTAAGCTTTTTTCCTAGGAATATTCCTGAAATATCATTTTCCTTTGTTTCCCCTGAGAGTTCTGGCCTAGTGCAGACACCCCAACTACAGATGGAATTGATCGAAGTAGTTCCTCAGGATACTAATTTTAATGCTGAAGAAATATTATCCAGTAATATTGTTACTGATGGTGAACAGATTGAACTCGGGGTTCAGGTGATATCTGAACCCCTTCAAGAGACTAATTTAAGTCTAGAAAGTATTGATCCCCAAAAAGTTACCTTAGGAGATGTTTGGAAAGTATTATTGAATATGCAGAAATTTCTTATGGATTCTACCTCCCAGTTTAATAATGTAACAGTGGAAATTAGAAAAGCTGTGGATAATCATGAAGTTCGGTTGAATCAGGTAGAAGAAACTATTAAGACGATGAATGTGCAGATACCTGCCATACAGGCATCAAGTACTGCATTTATTAAAGATAGTTTAATAATACATCGACAACTGGAAAATATAGAGAATGAGAATAGAAAGAAAAATCTTAGATGATTACATTTTCCAGTATCCAGATTGCTGTCTGCCACAGAATTATTTAAGAAATATTTACTGGAAATACTATCTATTACCTCAATAGAGGAAAAGAATATTTCTAAAATATATTATGTTCCTAAAACGAAGATTAGAGCCCAAAATGATAAGGAAGAGATGGATGAAATACAAAGAGAGTCTCCTAATTTAACATCCTTTTTAGAAGCTTCAATTGATGACATACCGGAAAGAGCGACCCTCTTGGTCTCTTTTTGTAGTGAGAAGGACAAAAACTTGACACTACAGAAATACTTTAAAAATAAAGATTTTGTATTTTGTGGCCAAAGGATTCAAATCTTTCCGGATGTCTCGCGAACGACTCAATTTAGAAGGAAACAATTTCTAACGTTAAAAACAAGGGTATTGGCTATAGGAGCAAGTTTTTTGCTTAGATTTCCTTGTAAATGTTCTGTGATATATCAGAAGAACAAATTTACTTTTCAAGACCCTGCACATCTAGAGACCTTTTTGTTAGACAAAGAAACTAGCTGAGGTAATTATCTGCACAGAAATGAATGATGCTCTCAATTATTTTGTTAATTGCAAAATTTAGGATGATTCTTTTTTTCTTATGTGACCCTCCCAGTTATGAGGACTATATTTTTTTGTGTGTACTAGAAATGTGATAACTAGTTCTTGTGTAGTTTACTTGTACACTGAAAAAATTTTCTTTATTTGTGCAAATGTTTACATTTGTATAAAATGAATAAAATATAAATAAAAAAACAACTATTATCTATATATAACCAGCTGTCCCAGTGAACTTAGCTATTAGTTATGAAGAATATTAGTTCTGAGCATCAGTGAATAAAGTCTAATGTAGTTGTCATGTAAGTCCTCTTAGGTAAAAATAAAGGTCAAGAAATAAGTTGTAGGTGTTACTAATAAAAAGAGAAATTGTTAACTACAGCAGTTTGAAAATTGATATTAATGAGTGAAAGCAGAAATAGGATGGTATCTACCAGCAGAAAAAGGTCATATAGCCTATCTAGTCTGCCCACCCACACCATCTGTTTGGCTATAGTATCCCTACCTACCCCCTCAGAAATCCCCTATGCTTGTCGCATGCTTTCTTGAATTCATATACTGTCCTTGTCTCCACCATCTCAACTGGAAGGCTTTTCCGTGCATCCACCATCCTCTCTGCAAAGAAATATTTCCTTAGATTACTCCATAGTCTACCTCCTTTCACCCTCACTCCATGACGCCCTCATTCCAGTGCCTCCTTTCCATTGAAAGTGGTAATCTCCGGAGCATTGATGCCTTGGAGGTATTTAAACATCTCTTTCATATCTCCGCATCCCACCTTTCCTCTTGGGTGTGCAGGTTTAGATCTTTAAGCCTTCCCCTTGTGATTAAAATGAAGACAATCAATTATTAGCCACCCTCAGGACTGACTGCATTTGGGTTATTTTCTTTTAATGGTGCAGTCTCCAGAATTGTTCACACTATTCCAAATGAAGACTCCCCAGGGACTTATACAGGGGCATTATAACTCCTTTTTTTCTGCTGGCTTTTCCTCTATCTATGCACCCAAGCATCTTTCTAGCTTTTGTCATTGCCTTATTCACCTGTTTCTCTACCTTAAAATTATCAGATAAAATCATGTCCCCTGTTCCCCCTCCCAGCCTCAGATCCCACTCTTGTTTTATGCTTGGAAGAATTTCATCCCTTATATATATAGTGCCATGCTCCCTTGGGTTTTTGCAGCCCAAAAGCATGACTCTTAATTTTTTTCATAGCATCCAGTTATATCTGCCAGTCTCTAAACCATTCCTCAAGCTTCACTTGATCCCTCTTCATGGTTTCCTCACCTTCATAGGAGTCTATCCTGTTGCAGATTTTGCATCATCTGCAAAAAGACAAACCTTTCCTGTTCACTGTTAAAGGCTTTAGTAAGATCATCCTTTTTAAGTTGTGTCTGGTTAGACACCTAAAATGTATTTTATTATGGGATGATTCTCTCACTACTGTCCAGGCTTTCATTTTAACATCAATTGATTATTGCAACTCATTATACACTGGGCAATCCAACTGTTGGTTGAAAGCCCTACAGTTAATGATTAATATGGCAGCAAGATGGATTATAATATATGCTTCCAAGAATCGTATATCCCCTAGTTTAGAGCAGCCATATTGGTTACCAGTAGCTCAAAGAGCTATTTTTAAAATGGTTCTTTAGTTTTTAAAGTGTTAAGAGTCCTCAATATTTATATGATGGGTTACAAGTTTATTATCCTAGCAATCTGTTGTGGTTGTCAGGTAAGTTCCTGTTGGTACTACCATCTATTAAGGAAACAAGATTCCAGGCAAGGGTACATTCTCAATAATTGACCAATCCTTTGGAATGCACTACCTTTGGGGAAAACTTTGATAAAATGAGAAAAACAGAAAAAAAACTGAAAGGTGCAGCTACTAAGGTTAAGAGTGTAGAATAGGCATAGACATTGTTAAAAATTACCATCTTAGAAGCACAGTCCTGATATATTTCACACAATTAGAAAGGTATAAGGAAAGTCACACAATTGCAGGTATGGTTAAAAGGTGAGATGAAAGACGCTATTTTAGCCAAAAGATCTTCCTTCAAAAATTGGAAGAAGATTCCTTCTGATGAAAATAGGAAAATGCACCTTTGGGGGGGCAGAGTTGCAAGATGACCGCCTGCTAGCTGTGCGCTTCAGGAGCTCCCGTTCTTTTTCTTCATTGCAAAGTTTCTTGCTGCGATTATGCCTCCAAAAAGAAAAGGCAAAGTGAGGGTTTTTCCCTCAACTCCCTCACTTTCTTCGGGACAGCGAACGATCATAGAAAGCGCGCAACTTTACCTAAAAAAGGAGAAGCTGATCCCCGCTGGTGAGACTGGAGAAGAAGCTGCCACTGCGCCGGGGGAACTCTCACTCAGCCCTCCAATACTAAGAAGTCCTCAGGAAATATTGTCCCTCATACTGCCGGTAGCTGCGTTGGGTGCCTCAGGATCATTGACCCCCGAGGAGACCATGGAGGGAGCAGCGGCGCTGGGGGAAACGAAAATTGGAACATCAGGAAATGGAGGTGACACAGTTCGTGGTGCGGCTGGAGGAGCGCAGATAGAACAGCATGAAGCCGGTAAGACTGTTCTTATTTTGGACACAAATGAAGACCTAACGACTTCAGAGCGAGGGAGCCGACGAGTAGTTGTGAAGCCGTCCAAACCGCCTGTAGTGACTTTGGACGCAATATGGGAGTTAATGGCCCAGCAAAATGAGGCCCTGCAGACCTGTATGAGGCTTTGTATATATTTGTATATAGTACTATTTGTATATAGTACTTTTTATGTAATCAACCCACATATTTATTTCCAAGTTATTTTCTTCCTGTTCCTTGTAAGACATTTACTTGTCACTGTTGTTATTGTTCAAATTGTAAACCGAATTGATCAGTAATTCTGTTACTGGAAAGTCGGTATAGAAAAGTTCTAAATAAAATAAATAAATAAATCTCCCAAATTTCCACAAGAATTGACAGTGTGACACTGGACCACAATAGTAAAATGAATGAGCATGGAAATAAGATTCAAATTATTGAGAATCAGCTCAAAGATATACAAAAAATACAGTCAATTGTGACTCAAGACTGCACTCTGCTTAATAGAAAGACTGAGCTGTTGGAAAATCTATTTAGGAAACTGAATTTAAGATTGTTAAATTTCCCAAAGATTGTAGAAGAGTTACCTAGGGTAACTCTCAGAAAATATATGAGTGAGATATTACACATTTCCCCTGAAGACATACCTGCCCTAAATAAGGTGTATTTTTTGCCTTATTCTCACTCGAGGGATAATAGAAACAATCAATTTGATATGGGAAATCTAACAGAATTTTTGGAATCCTCAAGTATTGAAATTGTGGAGAGAGCCACATTGTTAATCTCCTTTATTTATGAAAATGATGTGGGGTTAATTATGAGGAAATATTTCCAGAATATGGGGGCCCAATTTATGGGCCAATTTGTCCAGATCTTTCCTGATCTGGCAAAAGCCACACAAGATCGCAGGAAAGCTTTTTTGTCCTTTAGACAGGAAACGAGAGCACTGGGGGCAAATTTCCAGCTAAGATACCCGTGCAGATGTATTGTTAAGTACAACAGTAATATATATATATATCTTCCTGATCCCTGAACAACTAAAATCGTGGCTTAACTCCCATAAAAGGGTGGTAAATGTTTCACCACCCTCAGTAAGTCCTATAACTTAGTAATAATGAAAGAGGTAAAGATTAGCAGGCTATTGGCATTTTCTTTTTATATTTTTTTTTCTTACTTAAGGGGCTTCCTATATTTCTTATATCTGCCCCCAGACTCTGTACTTGAACTGATGCATTTCAATCTATATAAATAAAAATGTAAATGTTCATTTGTTCAAAATCTTAAATCTCCAAAAGTTCTTCACCGATTGCTTTGAAATTTTGACACAACGTTACATTCGAATACGCGTGTTTTTATATACCTATATTATATAGATGTCACACCTGTGACAGGTAAAAACATGATGTTTTACAAAAACAGCGCAATCTGTTGGACGTAAAAGCAACACACGCTATCTACAATATAAATGGGCTTTGACCGACGGACCGCAGATGCGCAGTAGAGAGCTGCTGTACCGCGCATGTGCGGACCATAGAGCTCTGCGCTACGTGCTGGGTGTCACAGAGGGGAGGAGGAAAGGGCAGATGAATCGCCGCTCCGAAAAACGGCTCAGCCCGTTCCTCCGCCGCTGGAGAAGGTGGGAGAGAGTAGGGACTGCCAGACAGTTACACACAGGAGGAGGAAAGGTTAGAAGAGTCGCCGAACCAGTCTGACCACCACTGGGGAAGGGGGGGAGGGAGTTGGGATGGCCGGAGCAGAGCTAATGCGCATTGTGAAATTAAACGAGACTGAACCACGGCAACGCGTGGCCGGGTACAGCTAGTATATTTATAAATGATCTGGAAAGGAATACGACGAGTGAGGTTATCAAATTTGCAGCTGATACAAAATTATTCAGAGTAGTTAAATCACAAGCAGATTGGGATACATTACAGGAGGATCTTGCGAGACTGGAAGATTGGGCATCCAAATGGCAGATGAAATTTAAGTTGGACAAGTGCAAGGTGTTGCATATAGAGAAAAATAACCCTTGCTGTAGTTACACGATGTTAGGTTCCATATTAGGAGCTACCACCCAGGAAAAAGATCTAGGTATCATAGTGGATAATACTTTGAAATCGTTGGCTCAGCAAACAGAATGTTAGGAATTATTAGAAAGGGAATGGTTGACAAAACGGAAAATGTCTTAATTCCTCTGTATCGCTCCATGTTGAGACCGCACCTTGAATACTGTGTACAATTAGGGTCGACGCATCTCAAAAAAGATATAGTTGCGATGGAGAAGGTACAGAGAAGGGCAACCAAAATGATAAAGGGGATGAAACAACTTCCCTATGAGGAAAGGCTGAAGAGGTTAGGGCTGTTCAGCTTGGAGAAGAGACGGCTGAGTGGGGGATATGATAGAGGTTTTTAAAATCATGAGAGGTCTTGAACAAGTAGATGTGAATCGGTTATTTACACTTTCGGATAATAGAAGGACTAGGAGGCACGCCATGAAGTTACCATGTAGCACATTTAAGACTAATCGGAGAAAATTCTTTTTCACTCAACACACAATTAAGCTTTGGAATTTGTTGCCAGAGATGTGGTTAGTGCAGTTAGTATAGCTGAGTTCAAAAAGGTTTGGAAAAGATCTTGGAGGAGAAGTCCATTAGCTGCTATTAATAAAGTTGACTTAGTGAATGGCCTCTGCTATTACTGGCATCAGTAGCATGGGATCTTCTTGGTGTTTGGGTACTTGCCAGGTTCTTGTGGCCTGGTTTGGCCTCTGTTGGAAACAGGATGCTGGGCTTGATGGACCCTTGGTTTGATCCAGCATGGCAATTTCTTATGTTCTTATACTGGGGGCAGTTTCCAAACATCATAGATGCAAAGTCCAGAACTATTTTATATCCGCAGACTTTGTTCCTGATTTTCAAAGAGAAAGTATGCACATAATTTTCCTTTGAAAATTTCCATGGGCACAAAGTACTCATAGACTTTTCACCTTCCTTTTGTATGTTTTCTATGGAAAACAATGTACGAAGATTTGAAAATACAATCTGCAAGCATTGTATTCTAATCCAATCTACAGCACACCTCCGGGAGTACATCCTTAAATGTGGCTAAAGTATGTGCATTGTGAAGCAGTATGTGCATGTTTAGGTGCTTAGAGGGTGGGCAATTTTCGAAACTGGCATTCTGCCCAGATAAATGGGTTTTTATCCGTTGTAAATGCTTTGGAAATTTGCCCTTGCAAGGAGCAATTTTCAGTAGCTGCTTTGTTGCAAGGTACATGGCATGTTAGAACACAGCACCTTGAAGCTGACATTTAGAGCAGTGGTTCTCAACCTTTTTCCCATCGTAACACACCTGACAGACTACGCTAACATGTGTGACACACTGCTCATTACAATTTACGGCGGAAATAAAAAAAATAAAGATCCAGTATTATTATTTTTGTTAAGAATGACACAAGGAAAAGATACATATTCTGTCTGAACAGAAATTGCATAAACAGTAAACATCCCACACCAAAACTACCAATTTCCAGCACTTAACAGTAACCACCTTACCTAAGAAAAGGCAACACTGAAAATTTTACTCCAGGCCTTAAGATACCAATACATCTCCTATTAGGAAAACGGACCAAGTCAGGCTGCTATAGAGCCCTACACAGAAACTACACACCAGCAGAAAACCTCACCTGAATCACATGTGCTGACCCTCACCTAACAAAGAATAAAAAGACCAAAATGCATAACTAGAAGTATGCAGACAAAAACTGAAATTGAAACCACAACAAGCCAGAGTCTCTGTATGCAGTGCAACAAAGGAAAAAAAGAAATGTCACCCATCCTTATAAAACAAATCAAGAAATATAAAATCAGTAGCAGTAAAACCATACTAACAAAAAGAACAGATTATTTCAAAACAGCGGATGAATGGAATATCCAATAATTAAAAACTCATATAAAAAATTTCTAGATACCAATGAAATATTTCAAAATAGACACAAAGACCCAGTAATGAAAAATTATAAGGATACAAAAAATGTTTTGCTCTGCATGTTATAAAATCAGGGGTTGGCACGTGCAAGGGGGTGCACACTAGTGCACCTTGCGTGCACCGTGCCCTCAGGGAGACCAGTTGGCTTTCCCCGTTCTCCCTCCCCCCACTTTCCTCTCCCTTCCCCTACCTGTCCCGCCCCCCAGCCCGAAAAAAATCCCCCTTGTACCTTTATTTCACAAGTTATGCCTGCCAGATGCAGGGGTAACTTGTGCGCGCCGACCGAGCAACCTTGCAGAGGCCTCTGGCCACGCCCCGCCCCCTGACCACCCTTTTTTCAAGCTCCGGGACTTACATGCGTCCCGGGGCTTTACATGTGCCGGCGAGCCTTTTGAAAATAGGCTTTCAATCACACACATACATGCTGTCTTTTTCTCTCACACACAGACTGTCATTCACATGCTTATAAATATGCTCTCTCTCTTTCTATCATTTACACACAGGCTCTCAGTCACATACTCACATGCTCCCTCACCTAAACCAGCTCTCAGTCACACACAGACACACATGCTGTCTCTTTCTCTCATTTACACACAGGCTCTTAATCACATACTCACGTGCTCCCTCACCTAAACTAGCTCTCAATCACACACAGACACACATGCTCTGTCTTTCTCTCACTTTCACACTTGCTCTCAATCACATACTCAAAAGCTTCCTCACCTAAACCAGCTCTCAATCACACACACATACTCTCTTTCACATGTACAGGCTCTCAATCATTCACATACATGCTATCTTACTCACACACACACACACAGGATCTCAAACACACATGCTTGCTTATTCACTAACTCTCCCCCCCTCCCGCGAACTAGCGGCAGCAGCAGCCTCCTCCACTTCTTAACCCTAAAGGCAGCAGCAACCTACTTCACTTTCAGCCCTCGCGCAGAAAGGAGTCCCATCGGCCGCAGGGGTTGATGATGTTCTTAGTTTATCTCCAAGCCGTGTTGCTCATTCCTCAGGCTGCGCCTCTCTTTTCTTCGGACCGACGCTGCCCGCACTAGCATGGTCTCTTCTTCCCGTGCACACACCCGCTGCTCACCACTTCCTCTTCCGGGCCGAGGGGGGGAGGGGAAGGAGGGGCGGGAAGAAGAGAGAATGCCAGTGCCGCTGACTCCAGCTGTCCTGCCGCATTCCACCTGGGCTATCAGCATTTTAAGCCCGGGCAGAGGACCTATTTCGCTTGGGTAGGGGGAGCAGCTGGGTCAGCGGGGGACCGGGAAGTGTGGCAACACACTGGTTGAGAACCACTGATTTAGAGGGAAACTTCCCAGGTAAGCTTCCTTTGAAAATTACCTACCCACTTATTTTGCATCTGCTATTTCTGCAGCCAGCATATCAGAGGTAAGACAGTGCATGTGCAATGGAAATTCAAATGTACACATGCTGATCTCCATCCTCATCTTATCCCCACCCCTGCCCCCTTAGACCTAATGTTAATCTCGCTAAAAGCACACACAATGAGAAAGCCTGTATGTACTTTTAGCTGTGGAGAGGAGGAAAGATTTTTCAGCCAGGGCAATCTACCTGTGTGAAGACCTTTGAAAACTGTCCACATTGCTTTTAGATTCGTTTACAGTCTTCATAAAAAGTTAGTCTTCAGATCCACAGGTATCAAATCTCAGGAAAGGGCATGTTCCAAAAGCATGTAATATGGCGTTATGTCAGAGGTTTGATGTGAAAATGGTCATTTTGAGCAAAAAAGGCAGCACATTTTTGTGTGAGCCCGAGTTTCACAGTGATTTTAAGCATGCGAGGCAGAACCAAGTGTTTATGATTTAAATTGTTTGTTGAGCCCATGCTGGCTACCTGAGGTGAGGGATTTCTCTGTGCATTCCTGTGGACATTGTATCCTGTGGATTTATTCATTAGAAATTTTTAATTTAGTCCTCTTATAAAAATAGCACAGAAAACTTTGGAAATAATCATTAATGCCAATTTGTCACTTGATTCAAGAGAGTAACCCCCTGTTGAGCAAAGTAAGCAAAACTAATTTGAATTTCCTGCATAGTATTTTTGCTTTAATGTGCTCTGTAATGTGTCAGGAGCTGATCTTATAAACCAACCATATGTGTAAACACATGGGGGAATCACAAACATTGTTTAAGAGTTGATACTTCCAAACTGAAAAATGTCATTATCAATGAAACTAAACTAGTATGGGATCAGAGAAAATGTTCTCTTATGGATCAAGAGCTGTTTGAAAGATAGGAAGTAATGGTCAAGTTTTCACAGTAGAATAAGGTAAACAGTGGCGATCCCCAAGGCATAATTTGAGAAAGGCAGATAAATAGTAAAGTTTGCAGCTAATACAAAATTATTCTAGATATTCAAAATCAAAGCAGATTGTGAAGAGCAACAAAGAGATCTCATAAAACTGAGTTATGAAGGGTAAAAGTCTGCCTGAAGCAAGGAGATGGTTTAAAAATACAGTCGTGGAAGCCCGGATAATAAATCACACATCTGCCAGCATGGCAAAATGGTGCTGTGAAAAGAGGCTATTAAAGTCAAAAGACTTGCTTTTAAAAAATGGAAAGCAAAAAATGAGGAAACCAGTAAAGAGCATAAGCACTGGCAAATTAGATGGAAAATATTAACAAGACAGGCCAAGAGAGAATTTGAAGACAGACTTGCCAAACAGGCAAAAACTTTTAAAAGCTTTTTCAAGTACATCAATAACCTACCTTAACTTTTATTTTCCTACCTTGACTTTTATTTTATATTAGTTTATGTTTATATTAATCTTAAAATTTATTTTTCATTTAGAAGTTTTAATAATATGAAACTATGTATTTATAATTTTCTTTTAAACTTTGAATTGCAAATGTTTTTTAATTAACATTTGTCTACAAATTGTAAACCGATAAAAGATGTGCACATGAATATCGGTATATAAAAATCAAATAATAATAATAATAAGAGATCAGCCAGGACATCCATCAGTTGGGCCATTGTAGGATTTTCAGAAGGTATTTGACAAAGTCCCTTAGGAAATAAAATAAAAGGCCTGGGATAAGGAGGCAATAATTTATTTATTTACTTAACAATTTTTTTTATTTTAGAGGTTTTTTTATAGCGGTATTTGTGGGTACAAAAAGTCTCAGTTTTATTCTATATTCCTTTTTGAATAATTCCTAACATTCTATCATCATTGCCTCTTTATAAATCTATGGTGTGACCCCATCTCAGAAATAATTTAGCAGAAATAGGGAAAGTACAGAGGACAATTCTATTATAAAGAAAGGCTTAGCAGGTTGGTGTGCTTCAGCTTCGGAAAAAGATCACTGAGAATGAAATATAATAGAAGTTTATAAAATCATGAGTGATATGAACATAAGAAATTGCCATGCTGGGTCAGACTAAGGGTCCATCAAGCCCAGCATCCTGTTTCCAAAAGATGCCACAAGAACCTGGCAATTACCCAAACACTAAGAAGATCCTATGCTACTGATGCAATTAATAGCACTGGCTATTCCCTAAGTAAACTTGATTACTAGCAGTTAATGGACTTCTCCTCCAAGAACTTATCCAAACCTTTTTTGAACTCAGCTACACTAATTGCACTAACCACATCCTCTGGCATCAAATTCCAGAGCTTTTTCACATACCTATATCTGGGCAAAGAAAGAAGGTAATGTTTCAAAAGCATTTACGCATGTAAAAGTATATTTTGTAGCTATTTTCAAAAGCACATTTATGCGCATAAAGTACAATTAACGTGCATAAAACCTTTTGAAAATTCATTGAAAGGAGTTACGTGCGTAAAAGTAGCAATTTTTAAAAGTCCATTTGTGTGCATAAAGTCCATTTACACATGTAAAACCTTTTGAAAATTACCTGCAAAGAGTTGAAAATAGTCATGCTCTAAGCAGTACCCACCATGACCAAAAACTTAGCTGGAAATGATACATACATCTTAGATGTATGAACAACAAATTTCACATTTATAAGAAAATATACATTTAATTGGATGCAGCCCGTTTGGTTATTTGAACATTTTATAGTCCAATCTAATGGTAACTGAGGCCATGCAAAGTTACTTATGCATCTTAAGATCTGAATCAACCAGTCAAATTTGCAAAATTAAAGCTAATAGCTGTATTAAACACCCTGTGAGCATCAATATTTATTGTTGATTTTTATTTTTTTTTCTTATTACTACTTTATTTGGATCTAGTAGTATTCACAATCCAGTTGTTTTTGTATAAAGCATTAAAGGGCACATAGCAGTTGCTGTCTTAAAACTCTGCATTGAATCTCTGTGTGTGACTGTTTTGAATGAGCAGTGATTCCCACAAGCCTGGAGACAAAACTAGCCTGACTCCAGCCTTTCTTAAAACATAATCTTCATTCACAGCTTTGATCATATACACAACAGTAGTCTGCCTTTATCTTCAGACAGGGCACTCTCTCTACTCACAGTTTGTACTAGTTCATCTCAGCTCAATGGACTGTGTTAACATTACAGGAGCTGCCTTCCTCCCGGAGAACTGGGCCTGGTCTGGTTATCCCCACCTGGGTTCCAGCTCTTAATCTTCAGTCTCTGGTTACGCCCTTTAAGCCCCATCTGCCCCACAGGATCCCACCCATAGAGCATGCTCTCCTTAAGGCATTTAAGGTGGACCAGACATCTAACCTTATCCTACACAGGTTAAATAGGAGAACAGTAGGGGCACTGCCTAACAGTGACTTTCTTCAATTAGCTTTATCCATAGAATTTTATTGCCAGTAATGGAAATATAAAATATAACAGGTGAATTTGAGGCAGTGCTTTGAAATGAAGAGTATTTAAACTTATAGTTAAAACAAAGTTTATGAAGGCTGCAGCCATACAGTATAAATTCATGTATTTTCGAGAGATATAGGAGATAATTCAAATAAAAAGAAATAGAAAGGACAAACTTACTGTATTAATGAAGGTTGTCCTGCAGTTTTGCAGAAAAAATATACATCGCTAGATCAAAATAGACCCAAGTGTAGGTCTCCTATTCACTAGGGCTGGCAGGGTGTGGGCATGTTACAGAGATGATCTGGCAAGTCCCCATGAAGGGAGTGAGGGTTATTGCCACTGTGGGCTTCAGCCTTAAAGGAAGGAAAGATTCCAGCTGCCTAGACAATAGTCCTGGGGAGGGGAGGAAAAGGGAGCAAAAAATCAAATCCACTTCAAAATAACACTGGATCTAGATCTTAGATATAATCCCTTGCTCAAGGTGAGGTATATTTACATACAATCGGCCAAATTTTTAATCAGCCACGTGCATAAAAAATGGGGGTTACGCGTGTGCCTGGGCCTTGTGCGCGCATTTTCAAAGACGCTTGTTATGCGCAGAAGTGCTGGGCCGAAGGAAAGGGCCAGGGAGGGACGGGGCTGCTGGTGCACGCAAGTCGCTACTGCTCCAATGGACTTGCGTGTTGTTTACTGCTCCAACGGAGCAGTAAACAACAAAATAAAAAAAAAAGGGAGGAGGAAGGGAGCTAGCTTGAGAGAACATTGCCCAAATCTTATCTTGGAGTGAGTTTCCTCACTCCGAAGGCCAGCAAATCTTCACAAGAGACCACTGTTCTGTTCGTAGGTGTCACGTAGAATGTCAAAGTGGCCCCTAACCCCCTACACTCATACCTAAACCCCACCTCGAGTTACTAGGTGGGCCTACCATAGGGATACAAAACGCCTTATCGCATTTTGATAAATGACCCCCTAAGTTTGTACCTGAGGCAATAGAGGTTGAAGTGATTTGCCCAATATTCCTACTTCAATGGGTGAAGCGGGCTGTGAACCCGCAGCTTCCCGGGTTCTCAGCCTCCCCCACGCACGGTATTTGTTTAATCACAAAACTCTAACTTCTGAATGCTCATTATACCTTTTGCTACTTTGAAGAAGTCTATACAGCAGTTCTACAAAATGATACACAAGATCTTTAGAAATGTGTTGACTATGAAGTAAATAAAAAAAAAAGTAGGTAGTAAAAAGTATGTGCAAGAAATGTTAACGTAAGTTATCTTTACCGGTCTGCCAGTTAAACTTTTTTCCCCCTTATTAAAAGGAGAATATTTGTGACAGTAATAATTTGTAGATGATTATTCTCCATTTCTCCACAGATGTTTAGAAAGGCCTTGGTTAAAATGTTCGAAGCCAGAGGATTAGACTGTGTTTTCCTTGAGACAAACATGGATATGAGGAAGCGGTATCATATGTTGTATGAGTGCATCCCTCTCCCTAAGGAAGTGGGAGATATGGCTCCCATCTATTTTAAGGTATTTATCTTCTTCTTGCTTTTAGTCTGGGTCTGTTTCCCTACAGAAATCCATTTCCTTTGGCACTCCTAACTCTCATTTCACATCTTATCCTGAAAGGTACCATGAAGAAACAAAGCAGACAACATAAATGAAAAAGATGGCAAGTTTCAGTAAAACAGAACATTTCAGGGACTGTATGTTCCCAATTTTTGATCCAAATTGATTTGCAATCAATAAGCTTCACTTGCTTGAATATCCTTCTCTTCTTTACAAAGTGTCTTTTTTTCCAGTGCAAATTAGCTTTTTTTAAATCTCGTAGTTTGGGGTTTTTTTTCTTTTCTTGGCATGGGGAGTGTTTATAATATTCTTACATGAAAAAAGTAACCTTAATTCTAAGTCATCATAATCCATAGGTTGCAAAAGCAAAAGTGCAGTGCCATAATTAAAGTGGTATAGTGTGTGCATGTGTCATGCACTTTGATTATTTGAAAAACCATATCTTTGTGTCGGGTAACTATGGAAATGCTCATACTTGACACCTGGAAAGAAATACTTAATTTTGTTATACCTATTTTTTTGCCTTGAATTCCCACAGTCATATTCATTTTCAGTGAATGCCAGCTTTAGCTATGTTTTTATGGAAATATTCTCCTGAGGTAATGATGAATGGAGGATTTGCCTAAAGGTTAGTGCAGTGGGCTGTGAACTAGAGAAACCAGGGTTCAAATCCCATTGCCACTCCTTGTGACCTTGGGCAAGTCCCTTTACCCTCCATTGCCTCAGGTACAAACTTACAGCTAGATTCATCATTCTGCTATAATTTTTGCATGAATAGCGCCCGTGATAAAAGGTTTTTAAAAAGGGAGGTGTGGTTAGGCTAATTTTCATGGTTACTGCAACATGCACTATTTTTAGCAGTTCGCATAGGTATTTATTGCACCTGCAATCTTTCCACTTCACAAAATGAGAAGGGCCCAGACAGGCATTTCCATGTTTTGGATGACTCCTGGAGAGAGAGAGAGAGAACACTCTTTAATAAGGTTCTCATATTAGTCAACTATTTATAACACTATAGGAGGGTCATCTAGTAACTCGAGGTGAGGATTTTAATGGTGGTCTAGGGTTTGGGGACCAGTTTTACATGCACAGTCAGACATACGAACAGCACAGTACACATCAGTGGAGATTTGATGTGATTTGGAATGAGGAAAGATACATAAAGATGAAATTTCTACAGTGTACTCTCGCCCTAACTTGCTGCACATCTTTGTGTATCTTTCCTCATTCCAAATAAATACCTATGTGAAGTACTAAAAATAGTGTGCGTTGCAATAACCATGAAAATTAGACTAACCACGTCCCCGTTTGTTTTTTTTTAAATCACAGGCACTATTCATGTGAAAATTATAGCAGAATGATGAATCTAGCTGTGTTTGTACCTGAGGCAATGGAGGGTAAAGTAACTTGCCCAAGGTCACAAGGAGTGGCAATGGGATTAGAACCCTGGTTTCTCTGGTTCGGAGCCCACTGCTCTAGCCACTAGCTTGATAGCACCCAGAAGTGTGCAGCAAGTTAGGGCGAGAGTACATTGTAGAAATCTCATCTTTGTGTATCTTTCCTCATTCCAAATCGCCACTGATGTATACTGTGTTGTTCATATGTCTGACTGTGCATGTAAAACTGGTCCCCAAACCCTAGACTACACCAAAACTTCACCTCGAGTTACTAGTTCACCCTCTTACAGTGGTATAAATAGATGAAAAATGTGTGCCACCCCAGAGGCGCTCTCTCTCAACGTTAAACACCCCTCTTTTTCATAAACCCTGCCCAAACTCCTCCCCTTTGAATACATCTTTGAAATTTGCATATGCATCATGAGATGCGAAAAATAACGAATGTGTTGTGGCGTTATCGTGGGCGTTAGGTTCCTAACGCCTGCGCTAACATCCTAGTGCATTTTGATGAATGACCCTATTAGATTGTGAGCCCTCTGGAGACAGGGAAATACCCACAGAACCTGAATGTAATCTGCTTTCAAGCGGAACAAAAATCAATCAAATAAAATAAATAAAATAATTCGTCCCCTCTTAATGACCTTATTTCCCTTAAGACTTGCAGACTGGGAAACTTGGCAATTATCAGTCAGACATTCCCTACCAAACCACATGCACGAATCATAAAATAAACGCAGAAAACTATTTGCGCAAGCTGTAATTTGTTTTCTGGAGAAATGAACTCGTGACAAAATGTAAACCAATACAGACATTTACAGAAAAGAAGTAAATCTTGGAAAACGCTTTAGGTATTGTGACAAAAGCAAAATGATCCACTTCTATTTAGTAAGTATGACTTCAGGTTTTGTTTTGTTTTTTAAGTAAGGATAAGACCCATAGGATGACTTTGATGGCCAGAACCATCTCTAAACTTTCAAAATGTATCCAGGAACACTTTATAAGGCTTTCCATTATCTCTTTTTCGGTGTGCATGGTAACATAGAGCCATAATCTATTTAACCCCATCCCCAGGTGTGGATTCCTACCCGAGGAAGCCATAAAAGAATTTGTTGTACTGTTTAGGGCAGGAACCTTCCCGGGCTAGCCCGAGCGCTGAGTCGTCTTTTCAGAGCCTGGGTTCTTGCTCGAATGGGGGGAGGAGATTCTCCCCAAGGCCCGCGTGCTGAGGGTGTCCCTTTGTGTCCTGACTCTGGTCCCTGAGGAAAAGGGGGGGGGGGGTTATATGTCTGTCCCAGTGTGTGCGCTGAGGATGCCAAACAAATGACTAGAGTCACTGTGCTAGTGTCCAAAAATAATTCTTTACTGTTGACGGTGTATGAAAATGGCACAACTCTTCATCCATGGTAACACAAATGGTATTGGCTTATTACAGTTTTCTCCTCAATCTGTGCAGGAAGGTCTAATGCCAGCCAGGGGAATTCCTACCCTGCAGGGCTTGGAAAAATAGGCTCCCCGGGTGGGCAGGGTGTCGTTTCTTTGCTGGGCAGAACCACCCCTTCCTACTGGCAAGGATACCAAGTTACTGTCTCTGCACAGAGAGATAAAACTCCCTCTCACCAGAAGGGTGTCATCCAGATTGTTAGGCTTGGCCTTTACTCACAGTTACTTGATTCAAACCTTATTTGCTCTAATGCAGTCCTTTGTAAATCCCTGAATCAAGGGATCCCCCTGAAGCAGCTCTCCCTGTGCTTCAGCCAGGAAGGAGGAAAGGCAGTCAGAACCTCCTCCTGGATCTTGAAATGATTATTTTACAAAACGGAAGTCACTGTCGGAGGGTTTCCTTATAGCAGGTCACCACCGCTTCTGGGGCAGGCACCCTGCACAGCCCCAGACGCAGGGTTCCCTGGGCCCAGGTGGTACACAGGCTTCAGTAAGGCTCCTAGTAAGTAAAAGTCTAAATTCGAAAAAAAAAAAAAAATGTACCTATAGAGAAAAATCCAAACCAGCCAGGTTGTGGACTCCCAAGCCTGGTCAGGACCACCTCCTCTAATTGGGCCTGCATAACAACAGAAACTAAGCTCCCCTCTACCTCTATACTTTGTACTCACCAAAAAGGGACGGCCTCCTGAGCTGTGGCTGAGCAGCTGCTGTGTAGCACTACCAGGTGGACGGCCATGTGCATGGAACCTCCCCACACTTCATCCTGCACTAACTGGCTGATGCTAAGCCCCGGGCTTACTGGTAACCCGGAAAGGTGCCCAAGCTACATCTATATTTATCTGTTAAAATGCTGGCTACTAGAGGTTTAGTTAGATTGCCATGTCATGTTGCTGGCATTGCTGCCAGCCTCAGTGATGATGTACTTTCAAAGTGTCGGAGATCCACTTTACCTTTGATTTATTCCTTGCTGCCTTGTTGGCATTGATTAATTATTCTTTTGTGCTCGAGAACTGCACAATCGATTTAGGGTCAAGGTGTTTTCATATAAGCAGGCATTGCCAAATGTTCCATTAAAATGTTTTATAGAAAACCCGGGTTTTCATACCTCTATATCTTTTTTCCATTAGTGTCTATAAATCCCAAATCATATAGCTTTGCTGTTGGACAAGTGACATTAGTTGGCTGCTTGTCCATTTGCACAGTAAATAAATGAACCGTTAAATATTTGTTAATTTATTTACTCCCGTGCAGGGGTGGATTTATTTCTTTCCCCGCACCTAGGCACTGATTCAGTGCCCCCGGAAAACCTATAACGATTGCGTGGTGGCAGCAGAGTCCCCCGGACGTCAGCCGCCGGCTCCAGCAGCAGTCCTCACAGGGAAGATGAGACCTTGGGGATGGGAGAGGGGAGGGAGGGAAGAAGGCAAGGATCAGAGTTGGAGTTAGAAGAGAGGGATAAGGCTAAGAGGTAGGAGAGGAGATGAAATGAAATGGGGGAACAGAGGGAAGAAGATTTTAGAATAGAGGGATGATGTGGGGATCTGGGATGAGGGGATCAAAGGGGGGAGAGGAAAAGATGATGATGGGATGAGAGAGGATTTGTAATGGGGGAGAAATCCCCTTCTCTTGCCTTCCCTTCCCATCTGGCTTAGATACCCTCTGTCACACACACATACACACACATCAGAATAGATCCCCTCTCTCACACACACACACACACCCCCTCACAGCACAGATCCGCTCTTTTTCACACATGACCAGCACTAATCCCTTCTCTCATGACTCCACTACTACTACTACTACTACTACTACTGTTACCACTACTTATTTCTAAAGTACTATCAGATATGCACCATTCTGTACAAAAACTCACAAAAAGACAGTCCCCATTCTATGGAGTTTATAATCTAGTAAAGACAAACATACATGACAAACAAGAATTTATAGGAAATGTATTTATTAGTGAGACATGGTTTCGATTTAAGGTTAGTTTTTGAACTGGATTTGAATATGAGCAGAGAGGGAGCATGACACATTATCTCAAGAAGTCTATTCCAGGCATTCAGCACAGCAAGGTGGAAATCACAGAGTCAGAAACTGGCAGTAGATGAAAAGGGCACAGACAAGAGTGACTTACCCAATGAATGAAGCTCGTGAGGAAGAATGTAGGGGGATAGAAGAGAAGATAGGTAATAAGGAACTGCAGGGTACATTTCTAGGTGACTAAGACAATCCTCAACTGTGTGTAGAAACAGATAGAGATTCAGTGTGGTGACTTAAGAAGGGTTACATGGTCATAGCAACATTGATGGAAGATAAGTTTTACAGCCAAATTTTAATCGATTGCAGTGAAGAAAGATGGTTCAGTGGGAGACTCGCAAAGAGCAAGTTGCTGTAGCCTATGTGGAAGATAAAAGTGTGGATGAGTGTTGTAGTACCATGCTCGGAAAGGAAGAGATGGATTTTAGCGATGTTGTAAAGGAAGAAATGATATGCTTTAGCATTATTTTGATTGTGTGTAAAGAATGAGAAAGAGGCATCAAAGATGATCCCAACATAATGGACCGAGTGGACTGGAATGATGAGAGTACTAGTCACAGAGACAGAAAAAAGTGATGAGGGGAAGTGGATTGGGGGAAAAGTTTAAACTGGTAATAGGACATCCAGGTGGCGATATCAGAGAAGCAGGTTGAGATTTGGGACTTGATTCTTGGTGAAAACTCATGTGTTTGAGAGGTAGATCTGGAAATCATCAGCATAAAAATGGTACTGAAAGCCATGGGGAGGATATCAGAGCGCCAAGAGGACAATGTGGAGAGAAAAGAGGGCCCAGGATCGAGCCTCAAGTCTCACAGACTAATTGGAGAATAGCGGGGGAGAAGGAACCACCAGAGTTTATAGTAAAAGTACAATGGGAGTGGTAAGAAGAAAACCAAAGTAGTGCAGAATCCTAAAAATCCACATACAGTGTGTCAAGGAGTAGATGGTGATCAGCGTTGTCAAAAGCAGCGATTAGGACAAGAAGGATGAGGATCTAGTAAAGGCCCTTGACCTTGATCATGAAGAGATCACTGGATATTTTGGCAAGAGCAGTTTTTGTGGAATGTAGAGGGCAGTAGCCAGACTGGAGCAGATTTAGAATGTCTTGAGATGAACGAAAGTCAAACCAGTGGAGGTAAGCAACATGTTTGAGCAGTTTGGATGCAAAAGGGAGGAGGGAGATGGGATGATAGCACACAGGTAGCGTCAAGTGAAGATTTGTTTAGGAATGTTATGATCACAGCATGTTTGAAGGAAGAGGGAACAGTCACAGGGCAAGCAGTCACAGTTTCTCAAACCATGCTTTAAATCACAGAGCCATTAGCAGAGAGCATTTTGAAGTGATGAGAGCACTGATGAAAGTACTTTGGGACACTGTCATTTACAAAATTAAGTCATATGGCTTTTGAGAAACACTGTGGAATTTGTTGATACGGGCAACATTGGGAACCCTATTTGGAACTGTCCCCTGATGCAGGTGGCAAGGAGCCGCCGAAACACCATGGCGTCGGGCATGGTTTGACAAAGGAATATATGAGCGTGGACTTCATTTGAAACCTATAAAAGAAGAAATATAATTCCTGCACAGAAAAACAAAGAGGATTTAGATATACAATCAGCAAGGCATCGGGGCATTGCCAATATGGACAATATGAGCATAGTTTTGTACAGTTTTTAATTCTGTTATATACACCAAGTCCTCTTCAATATGTTGTGCAAACATGATGAGAACAGCTTTCTGAATAGCTCAGTGATTTAAAGCATGGTTTGAGAAACTGATTGGATTGTTTTTTCAATGGAATATATCTGTAACACTTACCTTATATGTTGAATTTTTATAGGGTGGGGGTGAGTATGAATGTGTGATTTGAATGGGGATGAATGAGTGTTGGGGTTTTTAAAAAAAATATTGAAGTAGTGTCTACTTTGTTAGTTTATCTATTAAGGCTATTTACAATGTTGAGGAAAGGTAATTATTAATAAAGAAATATTATATATTGAAATTTTGTGAATAGTTTGATATGTAGTGAGCAAATATTAAGACCTTGTCTTTTGAGGTATTGTATTGGTATATAGAGAGCCAGGGGTAATCGATAGTATAGGAAAAGTATAGATCTACTGGATTATAACCTGAGGTTGAGTTGGATACCTGAGGTTGAGCTGGATACTTCCCCTGATATTCAGCAGAAGTTAGGCCTGGATTCATCATTCCTCGCAGACTGATGAATCCTGCGAAAATGGGGGGGCGGGCCGGGCCTGCAAAAGCCCACAGCCTTCGCACCACGGCAGTGCGCCGGCTTTCGCACCGAATAGCGCCACTGCCAAAAGTGGTGCTATTCGGCGCGCTACTGCCGACGACAACGTTAGTAACATCACCGGCAGCGAAGACACTGCCAACTCCGCCCCTCCCCACCCTGACTCCTCCCTTCCCTGCCTCCTCCCTTCCCCCTAATTTGCATGATATCGCATGCGAAAAGGCCCTTTTTGTATGCGATTCGGCCGTATTGCGTGCGATAAGCCTTTGATAAATGACCCCCTCAGTTAGGCATGTCTTCTGCTAAACGTACTTGCTTAAAGTTTCAGAAAGGGATTTTCCTGACCAGACTGACCGGCTAATTTTAGCCAGGTAGCGCTGAATATGAACCCTCAGTGGCTAAAGGGTTTAACCCTTCCCCAGACTGCCAGCCGGCACAGCCTATTTTTATCCAACTAAATTTTCTGTGGGTATTGAGTTGCTCAGACAAAATTTAGCTGGGGAATGGGGACAAATTTAGAAATCTTGTTTTTTCGTCCGTGTAACTCCAAAAGTTACCTGACAAGACCTTTGGATATCAAACTCTATAACTTTTATCCCAATGCATTCTGCTTCTTATACTACTACTTTTTGCTTTTACACATTTTTATCTTCAAATGCCAGAATCCATTTACTGTAGTTGTACTCTATAAAACTAGTAATATGAGTCTCTCTGGCTATCTGCGTGCTTTTATTTTAAGTCAAACAAAGCAGAATTGAATGAGCCAAATGTGGGAGCTACCTGGTATTACATTTACCATTACTATAATCTGTCCTTTCCAATTTAGGTGCAGCCACAGAATGAGAGAGACTTGAGGGCTGTATTGAATTTCTGTGTACCTGAAACAATTGGCAAAGCCTTGTGCCATGTTTTGTAGTTGCCATCTTCATATTATTGGAGTTTTAATAAAATACATTTATTAAAAGAAAGAAAGCAAAATTCACTTGCAGAAAATGTTATACTTGACCTAGCTTTACTTACGATATGGAGTCTCGTCAATCTGTTTTAGCAGGGCCAGTGTGAAACACCAGGCAGCACAAAGTATCTGCAGAGAGCAGCAAGCTGCAGAGGGTGGCAAAAATGTCTCCTTTAGACCTCAACTGCTGCCGCCCCTCCTCCTTTCTCCTGCCCCCACCCAGCCATATGCCTCCATGTCACCTTGCTCCCTTTAAGCACTTATCACTACTCTGTGTCTCCTCACTTTTCCAAAAGCAGTGGGGTAGTCCCATGCCCTGCTGCTGTTCATATAAACAATAGCAGTGTCACTCCCTCCCTGCATGCGGGAGCTGGTGAGTCCATGCTGATGCATAGTCCCTGCAGCATCTCCGCCTCCTCAGTTTAAAATGACCTGGGACTGCCTTGCTGCTTTGGAGGACATAGGAGATGCGGGATGATAATGAAGATAAGAGGAGAGAGAGGTATGCCAAATTTGATATTACCTCAGGCAGCAAAATTTCGTGCTCCAGCTCTGAATTTCAGATTGATGGGCATAACCAATATCATTATTGGCAATATACTCCATTAAAAGCTGAAACAAGTATGACAGAGGGGAGGATGGTGATCTCAATTACCTGTTTCTGTGCGTTGGTATTCTTTCTAAGAGGAAAGGGAAAAAGTTTGTGTCTTCCCCTCTGAAGTCCAGAGTTCCCATGATCAGGGGTCCATCACAGACTTCGTAGTCTTGATCTCTGTGCTGGGAGATGAGATCCCCATTGCTGGGATCAAGAAAGTAGTGCTGGTCTCATGTGGTGATGCATTGTTGAGTCCCCTGGATTTTAGGCTTCCATTGGCTGAATGTGAGTGCCTCATATTGGCATTCCCATCTTTGAGAAGTGATGTCATTGGAGTCGCGACAGAGGGAGTTGCCGCTGGTTAAGTTTGGACATGGTGTCTCTTCCATCGAGGACACTGGACACGAGATTACAGTGGTTAGTTGCAGGAACAGGCTGGAAGGATTCAAACACTGGAAGAGGAGCTAATAAATGTTCAGTCTGATAATGCCACGATGATACAGGAACAGGGAGCTCTTACAAGGAAAGTGGAATTCATTGAAAACCATTTGAGATATTTGAATTTGCATTTTTTAAACTTTCCTAAAGTTATTGGGGAATTGCCACAAATTACTCTGTAGAAGGTACTTAACTGATATTTAACTGATATTAACTGATATTTTGCATATTTCTTCAGGTAAACTCCGGAGCGTGGGTGCACTCTACACTGTAGACTGTAAACACCAAAAGTGCACATAAACTTCACTTGGTCAAGAATTTTCATATAAGAGTATAATCTCAAGGAGTAGTATATGTGATATCCTGTCCATGCAATAAATTATATGTAGGGAAAACGTCCCGTAAGATAAAAACACGCATTATAGAGCATAAATCAAACATCAAGACAAGAAGAGAAAACGCCCCGTTGGTGGCTCACTGGTTAGAGGCATCGCACTCAGTGGAGGAATTACAATTTTTTGTTTTGGATGTGGTCTCGATCCCGGCAAGAGGTGGTGATGATTTTGCAACAATTTTAATTAAAAGGGAACAAAAATGGATATACATTTTAGATACAGTAATTCCCAAAGGACTGAATGCTGAGCTGGAATGGCACCATTTTATTTGAGCATGTATGCAACGTCATAGGGAGTGATGAGTGATGGATGATCTATTAATTAGTCATCACTGTGACCAGCATGGTTTCGCGCCAAAACAACCTGTCTGGGCTTTAAATTCAATAATCAGCATTAGTACTCCGTGCTCCTGAATACTATACAGAATACTATGTGATACAGGTATGTGGCCAAAAGTGTTATATGTCTGTTTTCGTTATGCCTAGAATTAGTCTTGGTTAGTTGTATAATTTCTCTCGTTTACAGATTGTTGTTAAAAAATCCCCCCGAAGCAGCCGGACTGGCGAAACATGGGTCCGTGTTGGGGACTGTTGTTAAATATCACAATTAACTGTCAGGAGTCACCGCATTGAAATAAAAAAAACTCTTATATGAAAATTCTTGACCAAGTGAAGTTTATGTGCACTTTTGGTGTTTACAGCATATTTCTTCAGAAAATGTTCCTTCATTCAACAGAATGTATTTCCTGCCTTTTACTCGTTCTAGGGCTGAGGATGGGCAGTCTTCCTCGGATTCACAAACTTAACTACCTTTTTTGGAATCCTCCACTTTCAAAATATCTGAAAGGGCAACATTGTTAGTTTCTTATGTTTCTCAGCAAGACTTTGCCAGCCTTGTAATGAGAACTTGCGTTCAGAATAGTTTCACGGATCCAGTTGTAAGGATCTTTCTAGATCTTGTTAGAGTTCCTCAGGAAATAAGGATGGGGTTTTTAGCTCTACGTCAGGAAATTTGGTCTTTAGGCGCACCTTTTTTTTCTAAGATACCTGTGCAACATATTAAGTTAAATGCTGATTCCTTTCTATATTTTGTTCCTGAGCAGCTGAGAGTTTTCATAGACTCTAGCAAATCGTTTTTGTCGTCTTCTCCTAATACTGAAGGTCCTGGATAAATCCCATTCATTATGAGCATCAGGGGCTCTTTTCATTGTTTGATTGCTTTGTGGTCTTCCCATATTTTTCTCCTCCCCTTTCATGTTTGATTTGCGCACTATGTAATGGGAAGTGGCTTTTGTGTTTGTAATTATTGTGAAAGTATGGGCTTCTCCTGCTCTATTTCTGTGCAAAGTTTTTTTGCTTTGTATTTATAATTAATTTAAGAAAAGTGGAAGCAGGATAATCTTCTGGTACTTCGGACATCATTTTGAACGATTGAGTATTTTCTTGTATTGATCCTCTGTGGCAATGCACCAGTCTGTCTCTCTTTGTAGGAGAATACAATGTGCCTTTTCCCCATGCAGTCAAGCACGCGCCTCGCATTTCTTTCATTTCCAGTGAAATTATTGCAGCCAGTCAGAGTGAGATGTTCAGTGGGGAAGGCGATAAATAAAGAGATTAGGAGGTCATTATTGAACAAACCAGGGAGCAGAAAAGTTATCTAGGTAAGTTGGTCCTGGTAACTTTAGCTGTATATTCAGCAGAACTTAGCTGGGCTCTGTTCCAGTGAATATACTGGGATACCTTTAGGATAGTGATTTATTTTCAATCAGTCTTACCCAACTTAAGTGTAACTGGCTACTGCTGAATATCAGTGCTGGCTGGATATATTTTAGCCATGCCTCTTTTTAATCAGCTATTTTTTCTTTAATTATTTATAAATGTTCATAATATTACAATTAAATTGTTCACAGGACACTTTTATGACAGAAATAAGCAAAAGTTAATAGGAAATAAGTATAGTAACAAAAACAAAACCCTGTCCCATATAGTATTTATTTATTTATTTATTTATTTATATTCTGCTTTTCAACACTTCAAAACAGATTACATTCAGGTACCGTAGACTTTTCAGTTATCCATCTAAATGGCTTCTGAATATTGGCCTACCACTTCTTACCCTCAGCTTTACTCTCACATTTACAGGGAAATTGCAGAACAACAGATACTTCCAAATTAAGCACTTCCTGGGGGGTTTTTTTTGTTTTTTGTTTTTTTTAAGAAACAAATTGGATCTAACCTGGGCGACTTTGAACACATCAGGAAACATTGATATTTTATGACATAAGAAAACCCTTTGCGTAGCTCTGAAGAACATCTTTAAAGTCCCGTCCTTGTCTGCTTCAAGAACAACACTACTAAAAGAGTAGTTATAGTGGATATTTCCATTTGAGAATCTTATTGATAGTTCAGCTCTTGGAAAGACCTCAGAGTCAGAAAATCCCACTAGAGTATACACTCCAGGAGAAGTGGGGGTGCCAGCATGGCCATTTGGCTAGGGCCTACAATGTTCAAGGGGCCTACTTTTGTTGGGCAAAATTTAAAAAAAAAAGCTAAATATATCTATTTCTAACATGTATAAATAAAAATTTCAATTGTAATTGAAGAATTTGCTAACAAAAAAGCTCATAAAGCCTTCTTAAATAAATACAAATTATTTGGGAAATTTAGAAAACGATTTCTCTTATTAACTATCACATCAGAACCTTACATAGGGGCCTACTTTTCTTAGCTGGCATGGGCCTAATTCCTATTCTCTCCAGCCCTAAGAGTATACCTTGGTAAATGGAGGAATAGATTCCAAAAGAACCTTTAAAAAATCAAGATTTATTTTATTTTATTTTATTTTTTTACATATCAAGGGGTGAGACTAAAGGGGAGTTAGGCAAATTTGTCAATTGAATATTATAACTCTTATACTGATTTTCTAGAAACTCTTAACTTCCGATGCACAATAGATTTGTCTTTCATGAGTGAAATTCACATCCTTGAATTTCTTAGCCTCAGTCTGCTCTACCCTTTATTCTAGTTTACCAATAGCTTGCACCTGCACCTTAACCTGAGAATGGTTAAAGTACCTGGGCCCTCTTCTCTTATCACTATATACTAATTAGGAATGTGAATCGGGTGCCTGATCGTTTGCGCTTTCGGGTCCGTCTGGCCACGGGAAAATCTCGTTTTCCCGCGGATCGGCTTTTTTTTTTTTTTAGTGAAAAAGTTTTAGTAAAACATTTTTTTAGTGAAAAAAACTTTTAGTGCACGCTAACAAAAAAATAACAAAAAGCAACAAAAAATAATAAAAATAAATGGTTTTTTGTTAGTACGCGCTAACGGGAGTTAGCGCGCACTAACCCAAAAAACGATTCTCACGAAAATTCGGGAGAAAAAATGTTTGTTTCGTTTTTTAACTGATATATAACGAATTATGAAATATCGTACGATATTTCAGTTTGTTATAAAAATGATTCACATCCCTAAAATTACTAATTCCCTTGGTGCTCCGATTTCCTCTCATGGCTTTCAGTACCATTTTTATGCTGATGACTCCCATATCTACCTATGTACACCAGAATTTCACCAGAAATCCAATCTGCCAGCGACCAGAACCGCTGCGTATATCATGTAGTGCTATAGAAATGTTTAGATGTAATAGTAGTAGTAGAATAAATAGTAGTAAATGCTTCCAAAGTAATATTGACTCTTTTGGTCAGAGCTTTCTCCAATCCAGTAATTGCAAATCATAGGGAGTTTACTGTTACAGCTGCTGGTTTAATTGAAGGCAGCTGAATATCTAAACTCTTTAATTTACTTAGGGAATATGATACATTCTCTTCATTTATCAATGAAACTCAAAAGAAGCAGAAAATTCTCTGTCAAATTCAGGTGCAGAGGCATTACCAGCCCCCATCGGTCCTACTGTAACCTCTGCTACAGCCCTTCCTTTAATACTGGAGGATCCCAGGTTTTGGGACCAAATGGTCTTCCATAATAGGGTTAGAGGCTGAAGCATCAAGATTTTTCCTGCCCTGAACATATCTCTAAAGGCTATTAACCAGCTAAATTTTTGCCAGTGAGAGAGGCAGGACTTTCAGATCTCGGGGTTTATCTGTGTAATTCAAATGTTACCCAGACAAACCCTTTTGAATCTCAGCCTCTAGGTTTAAGTGTTTCTGTTCACTAAACTACTTTATTTCCTCTGAAATTTGTATTATATTTTAATGGCCATGATCAGTTTGTGATAACATTTGTCTTTTGTGCTTTCATTCTGGTTAATACATTATTTTTTCAGTGATAATGGACAGCATGTGTAAATTTTTCCATTGACAGTGGACAAAATGTGTTAAAAATACATCAAGGCTTACATTTCCATATTTTTAGATTAAAATATTACCTTATGAAACAGGAGCAAAATGAATTTTTGTTGTTTGTTTGCTCTTAAGAGGAACAAAAAGAAAAGCAAATGGCATATCACCCAAAGTTAAATAATAATTTGTAGCCAAAATAAATTAAAAGGGCACAGGTTTCTCAGCCAGTGAATCAAGCCAGCAAGCCCCAAGCTTCCTTTAAAAGGCATCTCTTTCAAAGCATACAACAGGGCTTGCGACTTGCTAGCTTGTCGAAACCCTGGTGCCATTTCCATTTATCATGGCCTAAATAAAATAAGTTTTACTTTGGAAGTTGTCATTTGTCTTTTTCCATTGGCTACACTTATTGTTGAGTTGCATTAGCTCCCTTCTGTCTTCTGTGTGTATGATGTTTTGGACTTTTGTTCTTAATAAGCCAATAATTCTAAATGAATCCATACAAATAGTTTTCTAATACGCTGAAGTTGGTATTTGATCCTTTGTTCTGTAATCAATCTAAAGCACTTAGCAAAGTTGATTTAGGTCAAGCAAAAATTTGACTCCAGCTATAAAGATTATTTGTGAAAGAAAATACATTTGCATAAATAATTATAAACTCCACCTTAGTTCAAAACATTTAAATCAAGTTGTGTAGTGGCATACATTCAAGTTAATAATATATTTGTAGACCAGAATTGTTAAAATTAGCAGTGGTCTTTGCGATAAATCTTATAAAATACATTTATTAATAAACATAAATAGCTATATACTTTTTATGCTTTACTATGGAAGGGGTTAATTTTACATCTTGAAATAATGCTTTTACAGAAAGCTATCATGGAATCTGATGAAGAATGGTCCATGAATAAGAAGTTGATTGATCTTTCTTCAAGAGATATCCGAAAATCCGTAAGTACCTGTTCCTTACACATGCATTTACAATCAGTGTAACAACAGGATTTGGTATTGTACCAGTACCTGTTAGCACCCTACTCATTTTTGAAACTCAGAAATAGGCATGTTGGAAGCCCTAAAATGTGAGACCTGCAGACTTTGTCTTCATTAGGAGCAGCAGAAATGTTACGTGGATAACTAGTCGCTGCACACTGCAGCCTCAAGTTTTAAAATACAGATTATGCAAGGAACTGTTGTCCTTTTCCTGGACTGCCCATGCTCCGCTTTTTTTCCACCCCCTTACTTTTGGCACATGCTTGGGTATAAAATACGCATTGCTCATACATGGTCCACATACTCACGTATGTGGGCATTTTTGCGTGAGCAACACTTTTAAAATCAACCTCTTTATGTGAAGAAATATTTTCTAATCTTACTCTTGAATCTACCAACTGTGAGCTCTCGTATTGTGATTTAATGTTTTAGATTTCCTTTCCATTGGAAAACACATGCTTCTTGTACATTATTTATACATTTTGAGGTATTTGAATATCTCTGTCATACACCCTTCTCTCCCTTCTCTTTTAGGGTGTGCATATTTAGGTCCTCAGACCTCATTTTGTAGGGCTTTCAGTGCAGATTTTATAGTGTTTTGGCTGGTGGCACATCAGGAAGTACTCCTCGCAGAGCTCTCCTTCCTCTTAATGTCCAGACCGGTCGAGCCCATTCCATCATGGCAAAGAGAGTGGGGATTTTACTCCAGGTACTTCCTGATTCCAACGAAAATAGGAGGGCTCCATTCCATGTTAGACTTAAGGGCCCTGAACAAGTTTCTCAAGAGAGAAAAGTTCAGGATGGTTTCTCTGGGCACCTTGATTCCCTTGTTGCAAAAATTGGACTGGCTATGTTACCTCAATGTGAAAAATGTGGACACATTGAGATCTTCTAAGATCACAGGAAGTATCTCAGATTTGTGGTGAAAAAGCAGCACTTCCAGAACTGTGTTCTGCTGTTTGGGACAGTGTCAGCCCTAAGTGTCTTTACGAAATGCCTGGCTGTGGTAGCAGCGCACCTTCGCAGATTGGAAATCCGTGTTTTTCCCTTACCTGGATGATTTGCTGGTCAAGAGCACCTCTTGGGCAGGGGCTGAAGAGTCTATGCATTTGACCATCCGGGTATTGGAATTGCTAGGGCTTATCATCAACCATCCTAAGTCCCATCTCATCTCATCACTGCCATTGGACTTCATTGGAGCCCTGCTAGACATGGCTCATGCCAAGACCTTTCTGCAACAGAGGGCCATCACCTTGATGACCATTGCAGCAGAGATTCAAGAGAGCCAGCAGGTCTCTGCATGGCACAAGTTGAGGCTGTTGGGCCAATTGGAAGTACCAGTATATGTCATTCCCTGGGCAAGGTTACACACTCGGAGAGCCCATTGGATGCTAAAGTCCCAGTGGCATCAAGACACTTAGGGGCTCTGGGACTGCATCCAAATCACCCCGTCCCTCCAAGATGTTTTGTCCTGGTGGTGGGTAGATTCCAATCTGGAACGGGAGATCCCATTCCAAAGTCCCGGGGTACAAATTATCCTTACCATGGATGCATCCACCTTGGGCTGGGGAACTCATGTAGATGGACTTAGCACTTAAGGTCTTTGGTCTACCAGGAACAGAAGTGCCAGATCAACTTCCTGGAGCTTTGAGCGATCTGATACATTCTGTGGGTTTTCAGAGATCAGCTGCCCAACAAAGTTGTATTGATACAAACCGGCAACCAGGTGGCAATGTGGTATGTCAACAAGTAGGGGGGGTATGGACTCATACATCCTGTGTCAGAAAGCATTCAGATATGGTCCTGGGCCCTCTCTCAGGGGATAATGCTCAGGGCCAGGTATCTGGCCGGAATGGAACATAAGACGAACATAAGAAATTGCCATGCTGGGTCAGATCAAGGGTCCATCAAGCCCAGCATCCTGTTTCCAACAGAGGCCAAACCAGGCCACAAGAACCTGGCAATTACCCAAACACCAAGAAGATCCCATGCTACTGATGCAATTAATAGCAGTGGCTATTCCCTAAGTAAACTTGATTAATAGCAGTTAATGGACTTCTCCTCCAAGAACTTATCCAAACCTTTTTTGAACCCAGCTACACTTACTGCACTAACCACATCATATGATAGTGGACAGGCTGAGTTATTCCTTCTGACCCCACAATGGTCTCTGGACCAAGGGTTAGTGAATCAGATCTGCTGCCTATGGGGAAGCCAGGAGGTAGATCTGTTCACTGTGCCTTTGAACAGAAAGGTTCCTTAGTTCTGTTCCCTATACAAGGCACACGACAAACCAGCTTCAGAGCACTTTTGCCCGCCATTGGAGCAAGAGTCTCCTGTACACATATCCTCCATTGGTGTCGAACACTTTGTTGAAGCTTTGCGAGGACAAAGAAACTATGATCTTCATAGCCTCCCAATGGCCGAGACAGGTCTGGTTTCCACTCCTCCGGGAGATGTTCATTAGGAAACTGATCAGACTGGGGAATTTCCCAGATCTCATTACCCAGAATCAGGGCAGGTTGTGGCATCCTAACCTCCAGGCCCTGTCACTTACAGCCTGAATGTTGAGATGCTCATACTACAACTGCTCGATCTCTCGGAAGGTGTATCTTGGGTCCTGGTGGCTTCCAGAAAGCCTTCCACTAGAAGATCCTATGCACTGAAAAGGAAGAGGTTTTCAATGTGGTATGAGCAGAAGGCCCTAGATCCTTTCTCCTGCTCCACACAAACACTAATAGACTATCTTCTACACCTTTTGGAGGCTGGTCTGAAGAGTAACCCCTTTAGAGTTCACCTGATGTGTGATTGGCGCATATCACCATGGTGTAGAAGGTAAGCCCATCTCTATAGAGTCTATAGTTTTTGATTCATGCAAGGTCTGCTTAAGTTGAAGTCTCCCCTAAGGCGTCCCACAATGTCCTGGGACCTCAAACATCCTGGGACTTTAGCTTTTTAGCTAAGCTGATGAGAACTCCCTTTAAGCCTCTGTGCTCCAGTGACCTGAAGTACCTGGCCTGGAAAGTCATATTTTTGGTGGCAGTCAATTCAGCTTGCAGGTGTTGCGGTCTGCTCCGCTTCCCCTCTCTCCTCGTTGACCGGCGCTTACCTTCGGGCCAGGGAACGCCGCGCTCACCACCCTCCAGCTCCCAGGGATGCGCATAGGCCCATGTGGCCTCCGCCATTTCCTCGCCCTGCTTGCAGTGGCCACGCGCGCGAGTACGGACTCTTTGGGCGCCCAGAACCCGGAAGCCGGGCTCCGCCCGCAGTGATGACATCACCCGCCACCCAGATATAACCGGCGCTCAGACTATTCCTCTTCGCCTTGCAACGAGGTTCACTACGGTCCTGTAGCTCTGAGTTGCGTTCCTTGCTGTGTTTGCTGCCTGCCTTGATTTCGGTTCGTCCTGACTACGCCTTGCCTGCTGCCTGCCTTGACTTCGGTTCGTCCTGACTACGCCTTGCCTGCTGCCTGCCTTGACTTCGGTTCGTCCTAACTACGCCTTGCCTGCTGCCTGCCTTGACTTCGGTTCGTCCTGACTACGCCTTGCCTGCTGCCTGCCTTGACTTCGGTTCGTCCTGACTACGCCTTGCCTGCTGCCTGCCTTGACTTCGGTTCGTCCTGACAATGCCTTGCCTGCTGCCTGCCTTGACTTCGGTTCGTCCTGACTACGCCTTGCCTGCTGCCTGCCTTGACTTCGGTTCGTCCTGACTACGCCTTGCCTGCTGCCTGCCTTGACTTCAGTCTGTCCTGACTACGCCTTGCTCGCTGCCTGCTACCAGCCTTGTCCTCAGCGTGGCCTGCTCCAGCGCCTGCCGGCAGCCTTGCTTTGCCACAACTCCAGACCCCACGTCAGGCGCCCCTTGCAACTACGCCTGTGAGATAGAGGTGTCTCTGCTGTCTCCTAAGTCCCAAGGTGCTGGAACCCTACGGGCCCCTCCTGGGGGGTTCCCGGTGCCCGGGTGAAGCTCTTGTCTTGAACTCTATTCTCTCTGAACTGTCTAGTTCCTTGCTGCTGCCTCTCTCACTAGCACCCAAGTCCCAAGACGCCAGAACCCTACGGGCCCCTCCTGGGGGGTTGCTAGGTGTCCGGGTGAAGAGCTTGTGCTAGCCCTGTTACCACTGGTTGTACCTGCTTCTCTGTTGCTGGACTCTCTCTCTCTCTGGGGTCTAAGTCCCAAGGTGCCAGAACCCTATGGGCTCCTCCTGGGGGGTCCTGGGTGCCCTGGTGAAGAGCTTGTGCCAACCCCTGTCATCTGTGGACTTCCTGGTTCTCTGTTGCTGGACTCTCTCTCTGGGGCCCAAGTCCCAAGGTGCCGGAACCCTATGGGCTCCTCTTGGGGGGTCCTGCGTACCCGGGTGAAGATCCTGTATCAGACTCTATTGCTACTAAACATCCTTGCCCTCTGAGTCTTGGCTCCGCCTCCCGACCTACTCCGCCCCTCGGGGTGGGTTGGCCCAAGGGTCCACTATTCAGCCGCAGAACCCGGCCGTAACAGCAGGGTCAGTGAACTCCAGGCCTTAGTGACTTATCCACCTTAAACAATGTTTTTTTCATGATAGAGTGGTCTTACACATGCAGCGTAAGTTCCTGCCTAAGGTGGTGTTGGACTTCCATCTTAACCAGTCCATCTTCCTACCAACATTTTTTCCCAGACCCCATTCACACCAAGGTGAATGAGCCCTGCACAGTTCGGACTGCAAAAAATCCTTAGCCTTCTATCTGGAGCAGACAGAAGCCCATAGAGCGTCCACCCAACTTTTTGTTTCTTTTGTTCAGATCAAGTTGGGGATCTCCATTGCCAAGAAGATGTTTTCCACTTGGCTAGAGACTGCATCTCCTTCTGTTATGCCCAGGCAGGATTGCATCTTGGGGGCATGTCAAAGCTCATTCTGTTCGAGCCATGGCAGCGTCTGTGGCCCACTTGCAAGCAGTTCTCATGGAGGAGATCTGCAGAGCTGAGATGTGGAGCTCAATCCCCTCATTCATATTGCATTATTGTTTGGAAAGAAATGACTGATCCAACAGTCTGTATGGCCAACCTGTCCTTTGGATCTTGTTCGAGGTGTAGAACCCAACTCTGTTCCCACCTAAGGCCTGTTCTTTCTGTTCAGGCTGCCCTCCCCACTTGTTACCAAAGCCTGTAATCTAAAAATCCAGCACTGTTCATGCTGGAGTAACAGGTTATCATAATTGCCATCCCTAGAATGGCAGGATACCTTTTAAATAACAAAATGGTGAAGGTCCATTACATCATGTTTGGTGTACTGCCAGTGTGATACTAATGGAGCTTCAATGCACAGCCACTAAAGGCAGCTACATTTTTCAAAAATGCAAGTCCTAATTTTCCAACTAGTCTTCCCTACATAAATAAGAGCACAAGGTCAAAAGATCACATAAATTATATGAAAAGAATTACAATCAGAAGAAAAGTTCATACAAAGTATCTTGTATGTGACAACATGACAAAACTCCATAATCAATAGCAACAGGGGACAAGCCCAACATGTGCCACAAAGTTTATGACCAAAAACTTGAACCAGCAAAGTTGGAGAAGACAACCCTGAAGAGATCAAAAGGTCCCCAAGGTTGAAGCCCCTATGGAAAGTAAAACATGGATCAATAGAAAAATCAATTGAATCAGGATATCAGATGGTCCTCTCTTTTCTGAAAGGCGCTTATATATAAATATATATAGAGAGAGAGTCTTCTTATTTATCTGTCTTTATATAGACAGAGAGAGAGAAATATATATCTATATATTCAGATTTGTCAGTATACCGGATAGGTGACTTTGTTATGCTTAGGCATATTTAAATGTCTACTCAACAATGAAACATCATATGTGGAAACGGAATGTTTTACTTGAAATGAACGGAAATCTCATAAAATATATTTTGTATACATACCGTTACAGGCCCCTGAGGAAGTATTATACGAAACACGAGCCATGTTGGGCACAGTCGGGCGGCTCTCAAGCAGAGCTGCAGCTCCCATTATATCAAGCCTGTTTCCAGAGTGGCGGCTCTTGGACAAAAGAGCAGTCGCTCTTTGTTAAAATATTAGGGCATAACAACGACCCTAAGACGGTTTGACACTAAGCAGGCAAGAAATAACTTAAAGTCAAAACTGTGTGTCCCATATTGTTGAATATAATGAATGGAAATCAATGATTAAAAAATTGAACATAACAGTCTCAAAGTAATAGACTGCTCAAAGCTTCAATAGCTATCGTTTCTACAAATATATTTTATGAGATTTCCGTTCATTTCAAGTAAAACATTCCGTTTCCACATATGATGTTTCATTGTTGAGTTGTAATTATATTACATCATATTCATCAGTTATTATATCATTAGTGTTAAATATTTTAATGTCTGTCAAACATTTTTTGCATTTTGATTGGTTTGTGCTGCTGACTCTGTGCTGCTTTGGATTGGTGAGTTTGTCACATGAGCTTTTCTGTGAGGTTTCTGAAGTTTTATGCCACACATATCATTTGGACTCATCAGACCACAAAACTTTCTCAAACATGCATGCAGTTTCCCCAAAGTGTTTTTTTTTCCAAATGCTATGAGATATATCATATAGCGTTTCTTCAGCCGTGACTTCCTTCTTTCCATCCTCCTATACAGACCGGGCCAGATCTTAAAATCTACGCGCGGGCGTAGATTTGTTCGCGCAACCCGGCGCGAACAAATCTACACCCGATTTTATAACATGCATGCGCTGCCGCGCGTATGTTATAAAATCCGGGCTCGGCGCGCACAAGGGGGTGCACACATGCACCTTGCGCGCGCCGAGCCCAAGGGGAACCCCGATGGCTTTTCTCGTTCCCTCCAAGGCCGCTCCTATCCCCGGGACATACGCTCGTCCCGGGGCTTGCGTGCGCCGCAGAGCCTATGCAAAGTAGGCTCGGCGCGTGCAGGGGAAGATTTTCTTGGGTTACGCATGTATGTTACGCGCGTAGCCTTTGAAAATCTGCCCCACCGTGTTTGTAGAATAATCTTGAAATTGGTAAACAGTCAGCATTTTCTTCAGTCTCCACCAGAGACCTCTGTAGTTCTTTGAAAGTAATCTTAGGCCTCATAGTAACCTTTCACAGCAGTTTCCTTTACCAACAGCTACTGATTTTGTTGGGATGGCCCGACTGCAGTAGGGTCTCGAGGGTACCAAACTGTTTCCACTTTTCAATGATGGATTTGATAGTGCTCTAAGGAATATGTAAATGTTCTTATAGCCTTCCCTCATCTGTACCTTCGAATAACATTACCCCAGAGTTTATTCCGGTTATAAACCTGTTCTTTAATTTAAATAAAGCTAAAAATGATTTTAGAACTGTCATGGTGAATATTGTTTACTTCTCGGGTTCTTACCAGTGAGACAGAGGACCTCTGTAGTGAGCAGAATGTTCTGTTCACCTGAATGCAGGATTCTCAGCCCATTGGTGTAGATCACTCCCATCAGCTTCAGAATGTATGTGAATACTCACAATTTATTTATTTATTTATTTATTTATTTATTTATTTTTATATACCGAAATTCCTGTATGAAATACAAATCAATCCGGTTTACATGGAACGGCTAATCGCCCGGGGTTTATATAACCGCCCAAGGCTTTTACATAAAACGGTTAAATTTACATATATAACGATTAAAACAGTACGTCTCAGTTTAACAATTAAACAGGAAGTTGCCTGGGGCATTAAGTTCATGCTTAACGGCTTTACATAAAATTAAACAGTAACTCGTCACTGGTTAAAATAAAAATGAAGACAATTGAATAGGATAGTGGAGGGGGAGCAAAAAGGAGAGTAGTAGCTGAATGCAACGAGGGAATGAATACCAAGAAGGAATTCAAAATTGAAAGGGAGGTGTAGAAGGGAAGAACGAAAGATTGGGAGAGATCCGGATGGATAGTTGAGAAGTAGTACTAACGTGGGAGGGAGGAGATCAGCGTTAGATACCGAGGAGGGAGGAACTTGGGGGGAGAGTAGGAGGACGGCAAGGGGAGAAGTACCACCTATAAAGAGAATCAGCATAGTGAGCTTAAGGAGATAGCACTTAAATTAAGGTATCAGAGCATGCACATAAATTAAGGTATCAAGTCATGTCATCGTAGTAGTATTAAGTATCTGTGAAAGCTTGGCTGAAGAGCCAGGTTTTTAGCTGTATTTTAAACTCCAGTAGGCTGGGTTCAAGTCGTAGGTCTGGAAAAGACATTGTAGAAGCATAGCTTATGAAATTTGCTGGAACTAGAGCTCCTTACCATTGGTCACTTCTATACAGTATCCAGCCCATCACATCTTACTATAAATCATGTATGAACTTCATGTTCATAAGTGTTTTATAAGGTGGGGTGGAGGGTGATAATTTGAGTAGAACTATGGTGTAAATTTCTCTCTCTGCTCTCAATGGAGTAGTTCAATAACCTTTTCCCTCCATATGGCAGCCCTGTACTTAGAAAAAAAAATGAGTTGGAGATGTCAGACTAAAAATTGGATTTTCTGAACACACAAAATGCATTATAATGCATAGTATTGACATCCTTGGTGCTGTGATATTAGCAGGATATTGGTGTTATAATGTATCTTTAGGTTGAGTAATGGTTAGGAACAATTGATTTCAGACACACTAGTGGAGATAACTTAATAGAAATGCACTGATAAGGTGAATGGTACACTGCCAGTCATATAATGTAAAGTATTCTTTAATTATGAAATGCTGCTTATTTCACCATAAACGGGAGCAATAAAAATTGCCAGTTCCCTGCTGAACTACCTTACCAAATCTTATACCTGTTCCTAGCTCTCAGTATTCATGCAGATGTTTAGTGGGGTTTTCTTTCACGTGTTTTGATGATTGTATCAGCATCAAAGCAAATATGAATGCAAAGAGGTCTTCTAACAAACTCTGTTTTCTCTGGTATTCGGCAATTCCACTGTGTATTCTGCTCCTTGCTGTTTGCTCTTCATAATTTCATAATTCAGGTTTACAGTTATATATCTGCATTGTCTCTTTTCTAAAAATATTTCCTTTCAGCCAGGCTTTTGTGGCAGTATTTTGACACATTATTTCTCCATTGTTTGTGAAAATGTACACTCATTTCTGATATTTATGTGAGCAGAGGTTGGAGAGCACTGTTGCAGACATATTTCCTTAGGCCACATGGCAGATTACCTGTCATGATGTTCTCTAACTGTCTAAATCCTGTCTAGCATAGCTCAGTCCTCCATCTGATTATATCTGACCTGATCCACTGTTGGTGGTAGATTAACGTTTATTTCTTTAATGATGTTTCCCAGCTATGCCATTCAGTCTTTATTCAGTGTGTCTATCAAGCCTGGTGTTCATTTGACTCAGAATCAGATCTGGTTGCCTGCTATCAACTTTAGTAGGTTAGATATTTTTGCATGGAAAGTTGTACAGTCTTTTTTTTTTTTATTCCTCTGTGTTTAATTTCCCTAACATATTGTGTGAACTGTTTTGCTAGTTTTACCTTTCGGTTCTATCTGACCTATTATCAGGGTCCCTGGTTTCCTGCAAGGGCAGCAAAATCTGATCCTTATTGCAGAATTACTAGGTTCCCACAGAATTGCAAGAAGCAGAAGATGGGAAGGGGGATAAGTAAGTAGCTTCACTATCTCCCTGCCTCTTATTCCTCTCCATTTATCTAGCCGGTTCTCAGGATGAGGTAGAGGAAAGCAGCAGTACCTTGAATCATATCCTCTCTGTCTATTCCAGTCTATTGCAGGGCCCAAATGGTGCTTTGAACTGTATGGTATGGTGTCTCATGTGGTTCAAAGCACAAGCCTGTCCAGAGAAAGCAGAGGAGGAGGACATGCCCCAAGACACCACCATTCTTATCCTCCAGCTGGCCAGATTGTAGTGAAAGGGTCAGAGGGTTATGGAATAGAGGTTAAGGGGGGGGGGGCATTGTTTAGGGAGGGGAGAAGGAGGGGGATAGGGAGAAAGGACTGGGAAGTGAGAGGAAGTGGGGCACAGCAGATGAAAGAGGGGGATCAACTTTGGGTGATTGGCTTGGTAGGGGAGTGAGTGGGAGATGAACTAGTTTGGGGGTGAGTAGGGAATCAATCTAGTTGGGGAGGGAAGAGATCAATTAACTGTTGAGGTTAGGAGGGAAGGGAGGATTAGAAAAATTTGGGGAGTGATTGGAAGGGGATTGTCTGTGTGGGAGTGAGAATTGAGGACACCTTGACGGGGTACGAGAATAAGGGAGAATCAGCCAGGATGGGAGTGATGAGAAATCAAGAGGGTATCAGCACTGAAGGGGTGTGTATGTGTATGAATGAAAACGAGAGGGGATCTGCACCAAGGGGATCTGTGTGCATGATTGAGAGAACAAGAGCAGATCAGCACCAGGGGAGTATGAGAGAGAAAGAGGGGAATGAGGCCAGCTGTATTTCAGAGAGAGCGGGAATGTGGGATTGGGAGTGGGGAAAGGACAAGGGGGAAAGGAGAAAAGGAGGACTGGTGGATTTTTTAAGGGGAAGAGAATGGGGATACAAGAGAGATCAGAGCTAGAGCTGAAAATATTACTTTCTGGCACATTGAGTAGCATCTTTTTTCTATCTTAATTTTTATATTTTGGCTTTTGTTTGGGGTTGGGTTTTTTTGAGTGGTAGTGGCTCTAAAGATCTTAGAATGAAGGGACACCAATGGATACCACATTCTGTTGGCCTTTGATTGGTTTATTTATCCTTCATTAATTTTTCTGCCAGCTGTAATAGAGTTTCTCATGACTCCATTTCCAGAACTGAAATGTGTAATTTTCCTTCTCATAGACAGCATTTTTCATATTTTTTTAATTTGTCAGACATCTACTCCAGTACTTGCTTTCCAACTTTACTTAGAGCTTCTCTCCAGCCCGTGCACCACCGTGACAACAGACCTCAGTTACAGGGTCATTTATCAAAATGCATTATCGTGGGCGTTCGGGCCCTAACACCCGCAATAACACCATAACGCATGCGATATTTATCGCAATGCATGGTGTAAATGCAAATTTTTTAAATTTATTCAAAGGGGCAGGATTGGGGAGGGGTTTGGGCCGGATCAATGAAAATGAGGGGCATTATCGCAGTGTGCAATAGCGTAACGCATGCTATCACATGTTTTTAATGCCAGAAATAACTACACCTTTTTTCCTGATGTTAAGTTCTGCGATATGCCCGAAACGGCATTTGCGATAAATAACGCAAATTTCGTTTTAGGCATTTTTGGACAGAGAGATGGAGGGGAGAGGAGTGGAGTAGAGAGAGAGCAAACCTTTGGGATGGCACACATAGTAGTCAACTCTTTATACTACTATAGGAGGGCCAGCTAGTAACTCGAGGTGAGGTTTTGGAGGTGGTCTAGGGTTTTGGGGCCAGTTTTACATGCACAGTGAGACATACGAACAGCACAGTACACATCCGTGAAGATATGACATGATTTGGCGTGAGGAAAGTCACACAAAGATGAGATTTCTACAATGTTCTCTCATCCTAGCTTGATGGACTCTCTATCAGGGTTCTCGAGTTACTAGCTGGCCCTCCTAATAGTGGTATAAAGAGTTGAATACTATGAGAGCCTTATAAAGAGTCTCTCTCTCTCTCTCTTGCCAGGAGAAGCCCAAAAGCTAGAAATGCCTGTCTGGGCACTTAGCGACTTGCGAAGTACAAATATTGTGGGGTGCGATAACTTTAATGCATGTTGCGATAAAGTACCTATGTAAAGCGCTAATATAGCACGCTGTGCGGTAACTCTTAAATTATCATAGCCACGCCCCTTTTCCTTATTGCGGGTGTTATTCATGCGAAAATTATCGCATTTTGATAAATCTAGCTATCTGTTTGATGACTTATCTTTCGGTCCCCTCACCCCCAAACCACCTTTTTCAGGCACTGCTCTGTTTGCCTGTGGTTGAAATGGAGTGACAACATTCCCTCCAGAGCCTGCAATGTAGGCTTTTTTGGACAATCAGTAAGTGTTGCCTTTAAACAGTACTTGGCAGTACACCGCCTGTGTTGTACATGCTAACTCCAGAGTGCTAATGGCTGACTCTGACTTACTGAAAAACAGGTATCCAAACTGGAAACTGTCCTCAATGATATCTTGCACAGCACAACAACTGGGGCATTGCCATCTGTTATGTTTTTGAAATCACAGATCCAAACTGAATCTTTGTTTGGGATCAATTTTAATTTATTTATTTATTCAAGTGCTTATATTCCACTCCCTCAGTCAAACAACCGTTCGGTGCGGATTACAATTCCAAATTTAAAACATCAGTCACATTATACAATTAAAATTACACACAATCATGGTACAGGCCTTTTAACAAATGCTTCCCTAAATAAAATTGACTTTATCCTCTTTCTGAAATCCTTTACATCAGTCTGAAATCTAAGCTGATCTGGGAGAGAATTCCACATTACAGTTGTAACATAGAACAAAGTTCTAGTCTTAGTTCTCTGTAGATGGTAGGCATTATTAGCTGGCACCCTCAATAATGCTTTAATAGAGGATCGTAAATTATGTCCAGGTTTATATCATACCAGCTTCTTCTGTAAAACGATTTTCTCATCAGAGATTAAAAGCTTATGTATTATAGTAATAAGCTTAAATTTGAATCTTAACCCTGCTGGTAACCAATGCACTCCCTTAATACCGGTTGAATATGATCACTCCAACGCAGCCTGGTTAAAATATGAGCAGTGGCATGCTGGATCGGTTGCAATGTATGCAGTAATTTATTAGGCCATCCCACATAGAGTGAACTGCAATAGTCCAGCTGACCCAAAACTAAGGCCTGAAGCACAGTTCTAAACATATCTCTCTGTATGACATGTTTAAGTGGCTTTATTAATTTTAGCTTGTAAAGAAAAGATTGAGCCACTCAACAAACCTGATTGTGCAAAGTAAACTAAAATTATAAAAGAATTCCCAGGTTCTTTACTTCAATGAAATAGGCAACACAATATCCTTGACATTTATTGGAGAAATCTTTAAAAGTAATACCAGTGAGCCTACTCACAACAATTTATTTATTTATTTAGACGTTTTATATACTGTGGTTCGAAAATCAGGCCACAACGGTTTACAATATTGTCTTACTGTTGCTGGGTCAACATTCCCATTCTGTTCCAATGCTCATATTCTAGGTCGATATAACAGCATGCACATTTTCTAGCAAATATATTTCTAGGTCGATTTTATACAAAATCTAGTTCATCTCAATATTAAATACATATTCTGGGTCGATTTAGTTGGGTTGCATTGAAGAAGAATTATAACCTAAGATTTCCATTACATTATCCTTCATGTTATATTCAGAATACATCACTCAGTACTTATTACTCAGTTGTTACCATAGTCTTGTGTTCTGACAGCTATGTTAATAGCATATTGGAGTTTTACTTTAGTTCGTACGCATTTATAAAGAGTCATGTTTTTAGTTCTCGTTTGAAACACTTTCTTTCTGTTGTCTGGCATAGCAACTCTGGAACCGAGTTCCATAGTCTGGGGCCCTCTATGGAAAACATTCTATCTCTTATTTGTGATAAGTGTGTGTTCCATATTGTGAGCACCTTTAGAAGTCTTTTGTTTTGTGATCTTAGGGCTCTCTGCGGGTGGAAGGTTGAAGAGTCACTCCTATTAGACATGGGTTGATGTTGATGATTTAAAAAATTTGAGATTATACTTTATAGTGAATTCTGAATTATACAGGAAGCCAGTGCAGTGCTATCAGCGAGGGGGTAATGTGTTCAGATTTCCTTGTCCCTGGTAAAAGACTTGCTGAGGCATTTTGTAGTAACTGAGTGGTTTTAGTAGTCCTGCGGGTGAGCCTAGTAATAGGGAGTTGCAGTAATCTATGTTTGAAAATATTAGTGTTTGTAAAACCGTGTGGAAGTCTTGTGTTGTTAGCAACAGTTTTAGCCGGTGTAGTATTCTCAGCTTGGTGTATCCTGAATTAATTACTTTACTTATATATTTTTTTCATTGAAAGGTTCTCATCGATCTGAATTCCTAAATCTCAAACTTGATCAGAGGATGTAATGCTAAAATCTCCTAGGTCTAAGGTAGTCTGTTTGATTAATGTGGTGTTTCTCTTTAACCACATAATTTCAGGGTTTTTTTGTATTTAGCGTTAGCTTCAGTTGAGATAGTTTTTGTTGTATTGCCTTCATTTGGTGGACAGAGATGAAGCAGTTTTTTCAAATGACTTATCAAACGATATGTAGAATTTTTTGTCATCAGCATATAGGAAAAAGTTAATTCCTAGATCCACTAGTAATGTGCATAGGGGTTGCATGTATATGTTGAATAGTGTAGCTGAGAGTGCAACCCTGGGGGGGACACCTGTGTTGATTGGGAAGGTTTCAGATAAGTGATTGTCTAATTTTACTTGGAATGATCTATCTGTCAGGAAGGAAGAGAACCAGTCATTGACCTTTCTCCCTATTCCAATTTTTCTTAGGTGATAGCATAGAAAAGTATGGGCCACAGTGTCGAAGGCTGCTGTAAGATTGATTAGTTCCAGGATATAGGATTTATCATTATCAAACCCCTGTAGTACTTGGTCAGTTAAGGAGATAAGTAGGGTTTCTGTTGAGCAATCTTTTCTGAAGCCGAATTGGTTTGAGTATAGAATATCGTTGTCTTCTAAGTAGCTTTCTAATTGTGATAGCACTGCTTTTTCTAGGACTTTAGCAATGAAAGGCAGGTTGGAGATTGGTCGATAATTGTCCCAATCATCAATTCTGCCAGTTTTATTTTTTTGGATTGGTTTAATCATGGCTTCTTTTGCTCTTTCTGGGACCAATCCTTCTGAAAGTAAAAAGTTGATTATCATTGTGATTGTTGGAGTTATTATGATATGTACTAATTTCAGAGAACCTGTGGGGATTGGGTCCAGTGGATGGATAACTGGTTTAATTTTTGTAATGATTTGGTTAGTTTCAAGTTTTGATACTGAGTCAAAAGTATTCCATTTTGCTTGCTCATGTTTTTCTTCCTGTTCATTTGCTTGCGTGAGGTTTTCTTCCTGTTCTTTTGTTGGTAAGCAGGTGGAGAATTGTGTTTTTAACCTCTTAATTTTGTCTAGCAATGATGTGGCATATTAACTGCAGGAGTTCTTTGTAAAGTTGTGGTTATTTGTGATGGATGTAGATGGGTCCTTGATTAGGTTTTTGACTGTTTTGAATAGTAGTTTGCAAATTGAATATAGTAGTTTGGAATTGAATAGTAGTACACTGTTTAGCGAAAGTCTTTTTTTGCTTTATTGACTTGTTCATGGTATTTTGTTAATAGAGATTTGTATTTTTTCTGAGATTTTGTAGATTGATATTTTGGCCATAGCTTTTAAGATTTTCACAGGGTTTGTTTAGTGTGTCTTAACTCTTCATATACCAAGGTTTCTTAATTTTAGAGGTGTTGCATTTATTTTGGAAAGTTTTTTTTCCTGGACAGGGCATAGGATATCGGCTATCTCATTGATGATTTTATCCTAAGAGTCAAAAGCTGAAGTGGCATTATCATATTTAAGATCAGTTATCTTATTTTTAATAGTCTCTTCAAGAATTTTCGGTTCTATCTTTTTCTTGTATGTGAATGATTGATTAATATGTGAAATTGTTTTCTGTGTGTGTTGAGGAGGGATATTTCTGTTTTTATTAATTGGTGATCAGACCAGGGTAGTATATAGTAGGATGCATTGATTTTGCAGTTCTTGTGATTAGCGAATATTAGTTCAAGGGTGTGTGTCCTGCTTTATGAGTGGGGTTGGTTATAAATTGTGATCAGCCCATTGATTCCATCATATCTAGGAAGATTTCACTTGCAGTGTTTTTAGGTATGCTGGTTACACGTAAGTTAAAGTCCCCAACGATTATTATGGATTCGGGCGATGGAAATGCTTTTGTGAAAATTTCGATTAGGGGTGAGCAGTCTTTTTGGAGTGTTTAGATGGGCAATAGACCATACCTATATTTAATTGTTGATTTTAATATTGCCACCTCGTATGGTGAGTTAATCTCTACTTTGTAGGGTTTGAGTTTTAGTTCTTTTTTTTTTTTACTGAATATTAAAAGACACCTGCCTTTATGTTTGTGTGTGGGGAAATGAAAGATATCATAATTGGGGTTATCAATTTGATTTAAGAGAACGTTATCACTGTCTTTCAGCCATGTTTCAGTGATGCAGAAGATGGTAGGTTTTTGTTCTTCTAGAAGATCATTTATCAATAGGATTTTCTTAGTCAGTGATTGAACGTTTACTTATAAGAGGGTCAGCATTAGACATGGAGAGGTTGCATGAGACCTTGGGGTAGATCAGCTTTATGCTCTTTTTATGCTTGTATTGGGAGGTTCTGTGGAGATTTCCATATATTCCTTGTCCTGTTATGGTTTTAATGGGGTTGTTGGCTCCACTGTTATAGCTGTTTGGTATGGGCATGGCTCCATTGTTATAGATTGTTATGGGCTGGATTTTAGTAATTACTTAAGTTTTACTTCAGGCTCCTTGAAGTAGATGGGGGAGTAGGTTAGCACTTCTGGAAGGAGGTTCAAGCAATCACTGTAGGCTTCTTGCGGCTAGCACTTCTGTATACTAATTGTAAAAGATGATGGAGGCATGCATTTCAGGCGTGCACAAAGGAGCAAGCTCCTTTGTCGCACTCCTTCGTGCACACGCAAAGGGCACGCGCCTACCAGCACAAGCGCCTCCGGCATGACTGCCAGGCTCTTGCCTCCTCGTTGGTGGTGGGATGGCCAAGGGGCAGTCAGTGGGTGGGTGCTGGCTAGCTGGCACCAGCCTCTTCCTGTTGGGGGAGGGTGCGCCTCTTCCTGTTGCTCCTGCTGGCTGACCGCACAGGTGGAGTTGGGGCTCATTCGAAAAAGCTCTGGCTGTTGTCTCCCGGCATGGCTGCTGGGCTCTTGCCTCCTCCTTGATGGCAGTGGGCGGGCCAAAGGGTGGTTGGTGGGCAGGTGCCGGCTAGCTGCCGTCAGCTGCTTCCTTCCTTCCCTCACCTGTTGCGTGTGTGTGTGTGTGTGTGTGGGGGGGGGGGGGGGGTGTGCACCTCTTCCTGTTGCTTCTGCCAGCTGTCCACGCTGGTGGAGTCGGGGCTCAGTTGGAGAAGCTCCGGCTGCAGTCTCCCGGCGTGGCTGGATGCCTTCCCTCCCTCACTTCTTGTGTTTTCAAAAGATTTAGAGCCAGGCCATTTTGTGCTAATCACTGCTTAACATTCATCATACATAATTGAAAGAAGACTAGAGGGAATGTACCTTCTTCATTACATGGGATAAAGATCTGCACGTCATCTGCATAGATGAAATATGTCAAACCTAACCCCCTTGAAAACTTGCCCAAAGGAGCAAGATAAAGATTAAATAGGGTAGATGACAGTGCAAAGCCCTGTGGGACACCCAATTCAATATCATGCCATCTTGAGCAGGTCTCTCCTATTTGGACCCACTCTATTCTTCCATGCAGAAAAGATCCAAACCATTGCAAACCTTTTCCTGATATTCCAATCGCTTCCAACTTGGACAACAAGGTAATGTGAGCTACTGTGTCAAATGCACACAACACATCAAGTTGAATCAAAATACCTACTGTACTCTGATCAAGATGACACTAATAGCAGCTCTGTATTATGTCCCTTACAAAAACCAAATTGGTTTTGGTCAAGGAGATCACGTTCAGCAATATATTCATCCTATTGCATGAATACTCCCTTTTTGATAATTTTTGCCAAAGTAGGCAGGTTAGAAACTGGTTGATAATTAGTGAGATCACTAGAGACCTTACTTGCATCTTTTTGTATTGGCCTAATTTTTGCCGCCTTCAATAATTCCGGCATACGCCCTTCTGACATTGACCAATTTACAATATGTAATATTATCTATATTATTTTTTAGTTCGCCTCTTCCCCACACCCCTACCCTCCCTAGTTCATTCGTTCACTGTCTCCCTTTTACCCTGCACTCCTTGTTCTTATTGTTACTTGCTCCATTTAAAGCCTGTTGCTAGTTTTGTTCTTTGTAAACCGACGAGATGTTCCCAACGTACGTCGGTATAGAAAAGCCACTAAATAAATAAATAAATATGTCTAATCATCTCTTAAGTACTTTCCTTTAGGCTTCTAACAATTATAAATGGGTTTATCCTAGAGGTAGTAGTTTTCAAATGTGAGACTATACTATCAATTTCATCCAACATTGATCTAAATGCACCCCATGTCTCCACCTGGGTTATCATGGGCTCATGAATGATAGGTAATATCAATCCAGACACTTAATTCTGGACATTCCTTACTTTGTTTTCAAAATATTGTGCTAGGACTTCACAGTCCGGGAAACTTACATTCACAATAGTTGATACTGTTAACTTTTTAATCACAGAAAACAATTCTAGTAAACAATTCAAAGCACTCATAATTAATTATATTAGAATAAAAGCTCTGTTTGGCACTCTGACAGGTACTACAATATCCTGTTTAATAAACTCATTCTTAACTTGCCTCCATTGTTTTTCTGCCTTACACAGAGCTCTTCTTTGCCCTATCGGAGTACTAGTAAACCATGGTGCTGATTTTTCCCTTTTTTTTTTACTTTCTTTTCTTGTACCAGAGCAACGCTATCATAAGCTTGCATGAGGCTATCATTCCAAAGTTGTACCGACTCTTCAACAGGAGCCACATTCCACTCATAATTCTGGATACCCTCACTCCATTGCTTAAAAAAAATCAGGAATATGAACTGAGGGTTGCACTAGTTTCCTAGTGAAGAAGCTCTTTTTATGAAAATTTAACATGCAGTTAATCTTATATGTAATTAGGAAGTGATCTGACCACAGTTCACTTATTTTATCATCTGAAAGTCCTTCTGCAGACACATCACCAAATCAAGTATATGGCTCGCTTTATGCATCGGAGTTGTGATCACCTGTACATAATCAATAGCTGTCAACAATTCCTCAGTTGCCTTAAACTGACCCTGAACAGTATCATCAGCTCATGCATTAAAATTACCTAATATGATAGTTATCATAACTTATGGACATAGTTATTAAAATCTTCAGAACTTTCTGAAAATCCTGCATATGCAGGACTGGGGGACAATAAAAATGACTAATATAATGATTATTGACCGGTAATCATTAAAGCCTCCATACATAGAGGAAAATCAAAATCAACTTTCTGTATACCTAATGATTGTAAATAAGAATGACACCACCACCTCTTTCATGGCTGCGTGCCTGCTCAAAATTAGAATAACCAACTGGACATAACTCTTTCATAAGCACAATATCATGAGCATAATGCCTCAATTCTGAAATAAAAAACAGATCTAGATCATTCTGTACTATTTCATTTTGAATAAAATCTTCCTTCTTTGTACCGATCTAGAATTAATATAAACCATCCGTATGAAACTCTCATCAACTTTTTCCCTAAAACAATACCCTAATCTTTTTCTATGAGAATAAGTTAAAACTCTCGTATTACAAAAATGAGAACGGCCAACATGATGTCCTCTATTCCTTGCCCTCCCAATTATCACTGGTGTGACCTCCCCCATTAAAAACTCACACATGGCTAAAACAAGAATAACTAACCTACTATTAACAACATTAATGCCTATTTCTTATGGTGATGTTTTAAGTAAGGGAGGACCTCATAGTGACCCCCAATGGCACAACATTTTTTGCCAGGGCTTTTTCTATATGTGAATAGGGCACATTACTTGTGTTGTCACAAAGTGCATTGTACCCCAGAATTTGCACTGTGATGGACTTACAACAGTTCAGACCATGTGAGTCCAACCTCTACTTTGACATCATGTTAAACGCTTTCCTACATTTATCTCTTTATTTGGAAGATGAATCTTCTGTGATGCAGAGACACACACACTGTATCAAGTGCAACAAGTACAAAATGCCTTCTCTGTATTAAATACTGAAGAAGTTCTTGAGGAAAAGATTGAAATGTTATCTGAAAAGAGAGAAAAAACCCAATGCACACAGAAATTCCAGATCAGAAACCAAAGGAATAAGCTCATTGTGATGGATGGCTCTGCCATCAGAGGCACTAATCCTTTCCCTTACACAAAGGCAAAGGGAAAAGTGGATAACAAAACTCAACTAAAGAGGTCACAAAAGGAGACCAGAAACAGCAGTAACCTGAATGAAGAAAGCTGGAAAGCTATGAGCACAAATGCTCATAGTTTGGGCAATAAAATCCCAGATCTGCAAGCCCTAATGGTGGAGGCGGACTTGGACGTTGTTACTGTCACAGAAACGTGGTTTACGGAAACTCATGACTGGGATACAGCAATACCGGGCTATAACTTGTTAAGGAAAGACAGAGAGGACAGGAAAGGGGGAGGAGTGGCTCTTTATGTCAGAAACAATATCCAAGCATCGGAGCTGCAAGGAAGATGGGGCAATGAAGAAGCACTATGGGCCAACCTAAAAAAAGATGGGACATCCATTTTTATTGGAGTGGTTTACAGGCCTCCAAACCAAAAGGAAGAGCTGGACAGAGATCTGGTTGAAGACATCCACAGGATAGGAAAGAAGGGAGAAGTGGTGATCGTTGGAGACTTTAATATGCCAGATGTAGACTGGAGAATCCCATCTGCAGAATCTAATAATAGTAGAGAAATAGTGGATGCCCTGCAAGTAGCTTTGTTCAAACAAATGGTTATGGAACCCACAAGAGAAGGAGCAATACTTGACTTAGTGCTCACTAATGGAGATAACATCTCTGATGTCCAAGTGGGCGCCCACCTCAGCACCAGTGATCACCAAACGATATGGTTTAATATCACAAAAAAGATACGGAAAAGAAGCACAAAAACCCGAATTCTGCAGTTCAAAAACACAAACTTTGATGAAATGGGGAAGTACCTTGAGGAAGAACTAAAAGGCTGGGAGAATGTGAGAGATGTGGATCAACAGTGGACCAATCTAAAAGGAGCAATTGCCAAGTCAACTAATCTATATGTTAGAAAAGTAAAGAAAAGCAAAAGAAAAATGAAACCTATCTGGTTCTCAAAGGAGGTGGCTGACAAAATAAAGGCTAAAAGAACAGCGTTCAAGAAATATAAAAGATCCCAAAGAGAGGAGCACAAAGAAGAATATCTGGTAGAACTGAGGGAGAGAAAGAAATTAATCAAGAGAGCAAAAAGTCAAACAGAAGAGAGGATTGCTAAGGAGGTAAAGAGAGGTGACAAAACATTTTTCAGATACATCAGTGAAAAGAGAAAAGTTCAAAGTAGTATAGTGAAATTGAAAGGTGGAAAGGATCAATGTGTGGAGAGAGACGAAGAAATGGCAGAAATATTAAACGAATACTTCTGTTCTGTGTTCACGAAGGAGGACCCTGGAGAAGGACGTCCCTAGTTAACAAGATACTGGAGGGGAGTGGAGTAGATGTAACTCCATTTACAGTAGAAAATGTATGGGAAGAGCTGGGGAAACTGAAAGTAGACAAAGCCATGGGACCTGATGAGGTTCATCCCAGGATACTGAGGGAGCTCAGAGATGTGCTGGCGGGTCCGCTGTGTGACCTGTTCAATAGATCCCTAGAAACAGGAGTGGTGCCGAGTGATTGGAGAAGAGCTGTGGCGGTTCCGCTTCACAAGAGTGGGAACAAAGAGGAGGCTGGTAACTACAGACCGGTTAGCCTCACTTCGGTGGTGGGAAAAGTAATGGAGACACTGTTGAAAGAGAGAATAGTGAACTATCTACAGTCGGGAGAATTGCTGGACCAGAGGCAGCATGGATTCACCAGGGGAAGATCCTGTCAGACAAATCTGATTGACTTTTTTGACTGGGTAACCAAGAAATTGGATCAAGGAAGAGCGCTCGATGTCATCTACTTGGATTTCAGCAAAGCTTTTGATACTGTCCCGCACAGGAGACTGGTGAATAAAATGAGAAGCTTAGGAGTGAGTGCCGAGGTGGTGACCTGGATTGCAAACTGGTTGACGGACAGAAGACAGTGTGTGATGGTAAATGGAGCTCTCTCTGAAGAGAGGGAGGTTTTAAGTGGTGTACCACAAGGATCGGTGTTGGGACCGGTCCTGTTCAATATATTTGTGAGCGACATTGCGGACGGGATAGAAGGTAAGGTTTGTCTTTTTGCGGATGACACTAAGATCTGCAACAGAGTGGACATGCCGGAAGGAGTGGAGAGAATGAGACGGGATTTAAGGAAGCTGGAAGAGTGGTCGAAGATATGGCAGCTGAGATTCAATGCCAAGAAGTGCAGAGTCATGCATATGGGGAGTGGAAATCCGAATGAACTATATTCGCTGGGAGAAGAAGGGCTGATGTGCACGGAGCAGGAGAGAGACCTTGGGGTGATAGTGTCTAATGATATGAAGTCTGCGAAACAATGCGACAAGGCGATAGCAAAAGCCAGAAGAATGCTGGGCTGAATAGAGAGAGGAATATCGAGTAAGAAAAGGGAAGTGATTAAACCCTTGTACAGGTCCTTGGTGAGGCCTCACCTGGAGTACTGTGTTCAGTTCTGGAGACCGTATCTACAAAGAGACAAGGACAAGATGGAAGCGGTACAGAGAAGAGCAACCAGGAAGGTGGAGGGTCTTCATCGGATGACATACGAGGAGAGATTGAACAATCTAAATATGTACTCCCTGGAAGAAAGGAGGAGCAGGGGTGATATGATTCAGACTTTCAGATACTTGAAAAACTTTAATGATCCAAAGACAACGACAAACCTTTTCCGTCGGAAAAAAATCAGCAGAACCAGAGGTCACGAGCTGAGGCTCCAGGGAGGAAGACTAAGAACCAATGTCAGGAAGTATTTCTTCACGGAAAGGGTGGTGGATGCCTGGAATGCCCTTCCGGAGGAAGTGGTGAAGTCTAAAACTGTGAACGACTTCAAAGGGGCGTGGGATAAAAACTGTGGATCCATCAAGTCTAGAGGGCGTGAATAAAGAGGAGGCATTCAAACACTGCACGGAGCGGCAGTAGCCACAGAGGCATTCACGGAGCGGGATGCCAGTGGCCAGTAGTTGGTGTTCCATCTTCACAGAGCGGAAGGATGGAGGGCTGCTATCTCAAAACATAAAAAAATAAAAACAGGGGTGGGTAAGAGTATGGGGTAAGGGTGTGGCCTGCTTGTTACAGCGGTTGCTACCCCTAATTGAGCTGGACGTTCACTTGAATGCAGTTACGGCGCTGCTCTCTAAATTGGTGGTGGGGTGGAGGGGAATTAGGGCTGGAGGGTACTGGAAGCCAATAGTAACAGGTGGGAGAGAAAAAAAGGGGAAAAAAATGGATAAAGTGCGTAGCTTGCTGGGCAGACTAGATGGGCCTGGAATGCCCTTCCGGAGGAAGTAGTGAAGTCTAAAACTGTGAACGACTTCAAAAGGGCATGGAATAAACACTGTGGATCCATCAAGTCTAGAGGGTGTGAATAAGGAGGAGGCATTCAAACACTGCACGGAGCGGCAGTAGCCACAGAGGCATTCAAACACTGCACGGAGCGGCAGTAGCCACAGAGGCATTCACGAAGCGGGATGCCAGTGGCCAGTAGTTGGTGTTCCACCTTCACGGAGCGGAAGTATGGAGGGCTGCTATCTCAAAAAATAAATAAATAAATAAAAACAGGGGTGGGTAAGAGTATGGGGCAAGGGTGTGGCCTGCTTGTTACAGCGGTTGCTACCCCTAATTGAGCTGGATGTTCACTTGAATGCAGATATGGCGCTGCTCTCTAAATTGGTGGTGGGGTGGAGGGGAATTAGGGCTGGAGGGTACTGGAAGCCAATAGTAACAGGTGGGAGAGAAAAAAAAAAAGGGGGAAAAATGGATAAAGTGCGTAGCTTGCTGGGCAGACTAGATGGGCCGTTTGGTCTTCTTCTGCCGTCATTTCTATGTTTCTATAATCTCTTAAGAGGCATTCTTGGTTTCCTAATGATACTTTGTTCCAGTTTTCCCACATCATACTATACTTTAAAGGTTTAGGCCCTGATTCATAAAGGCTTTTTTCCTATTCTGTGCCTGTGGGAAAAGACCATGATGAATCAGGCCTTAATTGAGTAGACAAAGTATCATGTTTAAAGTACTATTTTCCAGTGGTCAAATCGAGTACTGTAAAATGTGAATGGCATGTATAACAGGCCAATTAAATTTAACATTAATACAAAAGGTGATTTCTTTGATTTATTTTGTTGTTGTTATTTATCAGAATGCCCTGGACTATCTTAATCTTTTCACGGGTACTCACCAGCTGCATTCGTCCTTAGTGATCAAAGACAGGTAGATACTCAGTAAGAATAGAAGATTATAATCCTTCACCAGCAGAAGACGTTGGCTCTTGGGGCATTCAGGTGGTTCTTTGATCTCCTGTAATCTGTTTTATATTGGACATTTGAAAGGAGGAGAGGATTGAAAGGCCCTATCCCTTTTAATACATGCTATCACTCAGGACTACATGCCATTCTTCAATGTCTCTGAACTTTTACTACCAACAAGTCACTTAGTAGGTCATGTCACAAACCTTTTATTCTTACAAGCAATAATAAAAAAAAAAAAGCTTCTAGATATTTTTTACTTCATTGATTTTTTTTTTTATAGGTTCTATGGTTTCATTTTAGTGAGACAGAAAATAAAAATGCCAGCTTAAATTATCTGTAACTTTTAAAGATTTTATAAAACAAAGCTAGATTCCCTTATTAACTATTGATTAAGTTATTCAAATTTTTTGTTACTTTACTTAACAATGCTTATTTTTTTCCTCTAGCCAGAAAGCATGAGAATTGCTATAACATAGCTAAAATGAAGCAACACTCTTTTTGTAATACAGTGTAGTATTATGCAGGTACAGTAACGTAATTTACGATGCAAGCGTAACCCAAAGTATAACCAGACATTAGTGTTTCAGCAAGCGAGTCACCTGCTTCAGGGGTGATTCAAATGGTTTCTTAGGAAAGTTTGACAGACAGCTTGGACACCTCAAAGCTGAATGATGCCATGTGGCCTTCAACGTCTGTCTTTCTGGGAACAGGAAACAAAAGAACTTAAATGACACACCAAAAAGGTGGTTGGGATTATCTAAAATATATTCTTAAAGATGCTGATTGCACATCAGTCAAGAATTATAATATTCAGTGACAAATACCAATCACATAAAAATAGACCTGCCCAGATCATTAGTAAGACCATAAGGTGCACCATACATAGAGAACAGATCCATCATTGCTTGTGCTTCACTAGTATTTTGTCATGGTCCCCCTCCCCTCCTACTATGAGGGACTGTATCAATAACAGCAAAATCCAAATTGGTAAAAACGTGATTGTGAGTAACATAAAGAGCCATAATCAGAACCTCAAGTTTAAGACTGAAGGCAGCTGCGATGTTCAATGATGCACATACAAACTGGGCAGGTCATTTTGTCCAGATATAGTAACCCATAGGGACATTTAATAATGTATGCAACCCATGAAGAACGGGTAGTTGAAACTTTAATACCAATACACAAATATCTGAGACTGGGAACTCAGTTCCACTAAAAGACTGGGGACACATTAAACAGTGCTCATATGGCATATATAAAAATAAATATCTGGGCCAGGTCCGGGAGCCAGGCGCCGGAGGTGAGTAGACCCAGTCGCAGGCCTGCTGGGGCACTCAACACCTTGTAGGGAAATAAGCCGAACTATGTCATTAATATGACTTGTTTATTGGTTAATGTTTTGGTGTTTCAATGAAAAATAAAAACTTATAAAAAAAAAATAATAGAGCGCTCTTATAGGCCTTTTTGATAGAAGAAACTGGATAACCTCAAAGAGAAAAATGTCTAGCCATATCACGGCCCTGAGCCCTGAAAGCCTGAGCATTAAAACACGAATGCCTTAAGGAGTAAAAATTGCCCTACCAGTAAATTATCTTTGGGATAACATGGATGACAACTCGAAAAATGTGTTTCTATCCACCAGCTTCCGATATGTTAAAAATGCCAATTGATTATCAGTTGTTATAGTGATGTCTCGGAAGGAAAAAGAATGGTGGCTCACACAGTGAGCACATTTTAGATTGGAGCTGAATGCATTCGTAGTGTGATGCCAGAAAAACTGACATCCTCTCTGACAAGTAAAAAGAACTCAGCCTGCCTACCACCTACAGAACACTGCAGCCCTCAAGGAATCCTCTCTGCACCCTGCCAACAAAAGAGCCATTCAGAGCCCTTTTGGGGAGCAGGGAATTACCAATCTTACTCTCCTGGAAAAGAAAGATTGATGGCTGATCAATGGTAAGGTTTTACCATTCTCCACACCCAAATATAGAGAGAGTATGTCACTGATGTCTGCTACGGGGTGAGAAATCTGCGTGCTCGTTGCCTTTGGCACAACAGGAAGCCAGTGACAGACCATTAGCTCTGTTATGGCAAAGGAACGGAGACAGAAAAAAAAGAGAATGGGGAAGAGAGAGAAGAGGAGCAGGAAAGAGGAGCCAAAAGAAAAGGAAGCTAGAAGGCATAAGGAAGGAAGTAGACTGAGAGGAAAAGAGGTAGACAGGAAAAATGTAATGGAAAGCTTGGGAAAGGTGGAAGGTGAGAGAGAGGGTGGTGGGAGACTAGTGGAAGGAAGGTAGGAGAAAGAGAAAAGGATAGTTAAGGGAAAGAATATGGTAAAGAGGCAGGAAAGAAATATTGAAATATAAAAAGGAACAGCAAAAGACAGAATGAAGAGAGGGATAATGTAACACAGGAGAGATAGGGAGAGAAGCCAATTAAAAAAAACAACCATGCATTCTAAATTTGAAAACAAGATGCAGATGTGGGTCAGGAAAGCCATACCTTTGCCCTGAAGATGAAGAGAGACCAATGCACATTTACTTTTATTATCTAACATCGATATGAAGGTTATTTCTGATTTTCCCCGAATGTTGAGGGCGGGGGAAGTGTTATTTCTGTTTACTGCTTTTGGTATTTATTACCAAATTTGTTTTTTTTATGCTGGTTCCACTAACATAGCAAAGGTTTGTAGTGTATCAAGTTTATTATCCCTTAGTGTATGCTGTATACAGCAATAAAGTGACCATAAGAATAATGATGTTTTTATTCTAGTTTGCAAAGAACAAATGAACATAAGTTTTAAAAGTCAAGGCAATATCACCGTATTTTCTTTGCAAAAATGTCTTACTCATTGAAGTGCATGGATAAAAGACCTTAGATCAATGATTCTTAGTATTCAGCAGAACTGTATTGCAATTTATTGGGATTAACTGAATTTTTTTATACACTGTAAAAATAATGCCATAATGGTAGAACTAAACACAAGTTTTAGAGAAAAAAAACATTTTTTTTTGTTTGGCTTTTAGGTTCCCAAAGGTTTGCCCTATTTCTCTGTGAACTTTGGTCTTCAAGGAGGCTATGCTCACATAATTGAAGAGAAACACAAATTCCCTCATTATTTTGGCAAGGTAATGATACATTTTGGTTCCACTTAGAAAGTATGCTGCATAAAAGGCAACTACAAATTATATTGCTGTGCTTCTCACTGTTTTAGATGCATTTCTGATTAAATGTTTAACAGATTTGTAGCTGTCTTTGTTTATTTTGTTTTTTCTAGTATATTTTGCCTTATGTATTGTTTTATTTATTTTATTTAAAAACTCTTCTATACCGTCGTTGAGTTAGATAACCATCACAACAGTTTACAGAAAGGCACGATAAAGAAAATTACGAGTGGTATAGATTACAAATTATTGTATTTTATTAGCTGTTTTTTTATTTATTTGCTGTATGTCACCTTAGGCAGTGCTCCTTTAAGATTGAAAAGGAAGGGTAAATGCAATAGAAATTAGAAAGTAAGAATTTGCTTTTTTTCTAGTTGCTCTATTTGCAAGAATCTACTTTAAAAAGTCTAATGTACTCTACTTTTAGAATGACCTCATAATGGAGTGAATTTTCAAAGGAGTTACACATGTAAAAGTAGCATATATGGTAATCAAGCCCTGGATATATCACAGCAATTTTCAAAAGACCGTTTTGTGTGCGTAAACTCAATTTATAGGCATAAAACCTTTTGAAAATTCAGCCTTTAGTATGGAGTGAATTTTCAAATTAGTTGCTTGCATAAAGGTAGCAGTTTATGTGCGTAAAGTCATTTGAAAATTGCCTCCAGTTTGTATACTTTTGATTACCATATACTAAACTGTTGCACTGGGTTTAATAGAAATACACCTGTGTTTGTAAGAGCAAGAGGTTGACTTTGTTTAGTCTGACTTAAACCTATGATTATTATCCATTAACACAATGGCTTGATATCAAATTTTCCTTGCTTTTCGTTCCCTTTTTGCCATGGAAATCATTCAGCAATGTTTAGATTCAACTAAATGAGATGTCAAAAATATGAAAATATATTCTACATCTTGGCTCAGAGATCTCCCACCCTGATAGTTTCATATGCTAGTATCTCAACAATAATTTGTATTAAAGGATTTAGTAAAAGTCCGGAGATGCATTTCCATGCATAGAATGTCACCCATGAATGTTCAAGCAGTACCAAATAACATGTTAGGAAAACCAATTACAAGCCTAGGAGTCCCAGTTACTTATGGAAAACATCTATGCTGCTGTATACTGTAGGTTACAAATAACTAAGTCAAAATCATTCTCTGACAAATAATTAGATCAAACTTACTTGTACTTTTTAACACCTTGCTGAGTCAAGCATCCATTCTATTCTTAATGAATCATTTTGTCCATCTCAGAATGAGCAAAATATCATAAACCATTCTATAAATCATAAACCATATCAAAAGGCATTCTATATGCTCTTCTAAAAGTATTCAGTTGAGACTTATAAATTGTCAAAGGCTCAAAACAGAGCAAAGCCTTTCATTATTGGATTAGAAGATTGATTTTCAACAAGCTGCTTACTGGCAACTTAGCCAGCTCAGTTCAGCTGAAGTTTCATCTTCAACCAACTAGCTAGATTGTGACTGAAAATTCATCTAAATCTAAGTCTGTACCATAGATGGCAAGATCTAAGCCTGGTATCCATACACATGGGCATAAACAACTAAATGTAGCTGCATGAGCTGAAATTTCAGCTAGCAAGCTAAATTCCCCCTATCCACTCCAAGCCCCTAGGAGTGCCTACATTTTGAGTGGCTAAAGTAGCCACTTAGTGAAAATGGCAGCTACATTTATTTACTCATTGGGGTAAAATTTTCAGGAAGTTGGGTCTAACCTCCTAACTCCCAGTAAGAAAAACCACCCTAGTTCCCCAGCTTTATAAAACAGCTCATTTCTTTGAGATCCATTGGTTGAGATGGGAAACAGTTAATGTGGGATTTACAATATAAGGTCATGTGAATGGAAAGACAGAATATGACTAAATTAAATAAATAAATCTTGCCCCCCGACCTCCTAATATCCTTAGAGACGATCAGGTAAGAGGAAGGAAGGACTTGGTTGCTTAACAGAATTCTGAATTTTATCTTAGCAATAAATGAATATGGAAATGATCTGATGGTTTCGCTTTTCCTCCAAGATGTATCCTTTTATTAATGCAGTCCTTTTCATGTTTGTGTGTTTTACTGATTATAAATGAGCAGTATTCTTTACACATCGTATTTTCATGGCTATTGAACAGAGTTCCTCATTTAGATGAGTTTGGTAGGTTGCATTATGCTGTCATCCTTCAATCACAATTAGAGAACATTTCAGGAATTAGAAGAAGAGGTATCATGTTAGCTCATCAAAATTAAAATTTGTTTAGGATAAAAAAGCAGTTGGGTAGAGGTTGGAAGGCACCTTGGCAACACCAAAAGTTTGCTTCTTAAAACATTTTTCAACCTTAAAGAGACATGACTTTTACCCAACTTGATTTTTTTGGTTAATAAATGTTATTAATCCTGTCATTGTTATGAAAATCAATTAGCAAAGTCATTTCTAAAGTGTTGTCATAACAGCTGCAAAGTGCATGCTTTCCTTAATATTACTTTAATAAGGTCATACCAGATCTATTTCAGAAGGTCTCTTCTGGGAGGAATAAAGGTTAGAAGGTTTTGAAAACGCCTGATGATTTTCATGCCTGCTGTTAATCAAAGTAAATCAGAAAACTAAATTGCTGTTCATCATGATGAAGCTATGTGAGGAGCTGAATCCAATACTGTGGCATCCTTGGAGGATAAGCCCCATCTCTGTCCTTTTTTTCCTAAGCCAGTGAGCAAAAAGAATAAATTCATGGCCTGCCCTTCAGTGAATTTGTCCTGTTCTGAAAGTTAAAACTGTCCCAAAGGATGCTTTGCTTATGCGTGCATCTCCCATTGTGGCACATTTTTTTTATCTTCTGACTAGAGTTTTCTGTCGGTGCCTTCTTGCAAAGAGAAAACCTTGAGCCCTTTGGCTCCTCTGTTGCCACTGAACCCTGCACAGTTTCAGGTGAATTTTCAAAAGTGTTAGGCATTTAGATGTAACATCCTGTCATAGCAAATTTCAAAAGCCATTTACCCATGTTAAGTGCACTTAACACAGGTCAAACCTGTTCACAGTTCAATGGAATGTACTGTAGCAATTTTCAGAAATACACTTACAAGGGCAAAGTATATTTACACATGTAAAACCCAGCTTTAAGAGGGTAAATGCATTTGAAAATCAGGCCCATTGCATGCTGTACAGCACAGCTAGCAGAAAGATTGGTGATGCGTTTGCCAGTGGGGTTCTCGCAACTTCCTGGATTGTCAGAGGAGAATGAGGATCCCATTGTAGTGAAGGGTTTGGGCTCTCCAAGTAATGACATTTCTGTGAGTACCTGTGAGAAGAATTTGGGAGCAATTTCAGTTCCTGACGATTCAAGGAAGTGGGAAAGGAAGGTGTTTGTTGTTGGGTTTTGTTTTTTTTTCTGGGGACACAGTGTTCTTCTGTTTCTGATCATTCAGGGGAAATTACATTTCAAGCTGTTTGGATTGTGCTACTGAGAGTGAAACTGGCCATGAACTCTAATATAAATACTACAACATTATTAGTGGATAGGTCTGAAATATGTTCTGAGCAACAACACAATTATTTTTTTTTGGTCTTGGTCAAAGCAGCCAGACTCTTGGAGAAAGTGCTAGATAGCTGCAACAACTGTTATTTGTCATTTCTAAATCACTACTAGACAAACGCAGCATAGTACAGATACAGCTAGGAGACATCCCCTGCTCTATAGAGCTTACAGTTTAGTCAAAACAAAACTACATAACAAGCAAGTATTTATGGGAAGTGTATTTATTACTGCTCAGTTACTTGAGGACAATTTGGGTTTGAAGAAAAGGGTACAAAATTTTATTAAGTATATAAGAATTTGCAATGTATGAATTTTCTTATTCTTTGTGCCAAGTATTCAAGAGTTACCCTCCCAGAAGTTTTATTAATTCCCACTGCTTCAAGTGGTGTCTTTTTTTTTTTTTTACCCTCTAAGCAGGTAAAGAATGAGAGAGCAAATCTCTCTGGAGGAAATCTGGATGTGACAGAAATGATTGAGGCAACAGATGATTTTGTTATGTGGAAAGTCATGTTAATGATTTATTTTGTTCTTATTTCCCATTGTGTTTGGGTATTAAAATAATTTTTGTGAAAACGTGATGAAATGTTTTTAGAGTATAAAATCCATGTTTTCCTGGATGTGACTTTCTCCACCAAAAATTCTAGGAAAGGGATTTTGTCCTTAAGGGATTTTGTTGTTCAGGTGGGGGCACAATTTTTGTTAAAGTATCCCATTAATTGTTGTAGAAAATACTTAGGAAGTTCATATTCCGTTCCTGAGCCTGACCATCTAATCCCCTTTCTTGATGATTTTTCTATTGGTTCAGATGCTGTTCTTGTTTATTTTATTTCTTTTAAATCAGTTTATTGTACTTTTAGATCAGGTGAATTGTGGTCCTATTTTGTTTATCTAAAAATAGGTTTTTCTCAATTAAAAATATAAGATCATACAAATAAAAAGAAAGCTAGGTGAGCTCCACTGTGACAAAGCTGAAGTATAAATGCAGCATGAACTTTTGAAGGTAAATGAAAGTAAAGTTCAATTGTTTTGTTGTTGCATGGATATATTTAATTCCAGAAATAAAAACCAAATCTGTAAAATTTGTTAAATAAATGAGAGAATGGACAGTAATAGACGGGAGGTCATTTTCAAAGGAGTTACGTGTGTACATGTAACATACTTTCATAACAATTTTCAAAAGGCCATTTTGCACGCTTACAGGTACATTTTAAAAGCCCAACATGCGCATCAATTTGGGGATGCGCGAATATGTCAGACTCGTATACGCCAAGAGGATTTTAAAAGCTGCCCAGATACGCACGTATCTCCCACTGCGCACACAAATAGAAAGTTTTCAAAAATGGGCAGGATGTGGGTGGGACATAGGCGTTCCAGGATTTTATTTATTATTTATTTATTTAGAAGCTTTTATATACCGATGAACGTTGGGAACATCTCATCGGTTCACAATAAACAGAAATGCAACTAACAAGCTTTACAGAGAACACTGAAATTTTAACCTGAAATTTGCACATACATACTCGTAAAGCTGCACGCTGGGGTCCCTTGCCAAGTATCTTTATTTCTGCTGTGGATAACATGCAAGTAATAAAACAAAAAAAAATTAAACAAATCAGCGAGGTTTTAAAGGTCAGGGCTAATAGGGGGGGAAGGAAGGCTATTAAACTTGGAGGGTTTAGAAGACCTGTCCCTGAACTGGGAACGAACTGGTTTTAGCGGCAAATGCAGCACGTGCCCCTTTTAAAATCTCCCCACTTATGTGCTAGAAGCAGGATCTGAGCGCAGAGGTGCGCACCCACTTAAAATTGAGCAAGCGGGTGCTCAGCCAGGCTGTTTTATAACATGTGTACATATACACACACATGTTATAAAATAGCTGCGTCCCTGGGTGCAGGCCGACAAACGTGCACACCTGTGCACCCATGCGTTGCTTTGAAAGTTACCGTCCTTAAGTGCACTTGCCCATGTAAAATCTAATGACAATTCAATGGCAAATATTGCAGCAATTTTCAAAAGCCCACTTATGCAATAAAGTGCATTTATACATGTAAAACCCAGTTTTAAGCATGTAATTCCGTTTGAAAATTACCTCCAAAGTGTAGAAATGGTATGACAGCATAATAATTTTGTTCCTTAAAATATGTAATGTTTGAGCTGTACAGCATGGATAAATATGCTCTGTCTTTAATGTTTTTTCAAACTACAATAAAGTGCTTGTTTTACATGTATTGCTTTTTATTTTTTTCTTCAATAAAAAGGAAATCATTGGTGGAATGCTGGATTTAGAGCCAAGACTTTGGAGAAAGGCAATTCGAGAAAACTTTGATGACCAAAGGAAGAAAGTACTACAGTTTGCCCAGTGGTGGAAGCCATATGATTTCAGCAAAACTAAAGAATAACTAACTGATGCAGTCAACATGCTAAGTTCATTAAAAATTGACTAGATACAAAGGGCCAGATTTTGGAATCTACGCGCGGGCGTAGATTTTATAACATGCGCGTGCGCAGCCAAGCGCATGTTATAAAATCCGGGGTCGGCGCGCGCAAAGGGGTGCACACCTGTGCACCTTGCGCGCACTGCGCCCTAGGAGAGCCCCGATGGCATTCCCCGTTCCCTCCGAGGCCGCTTCGAAATCGGGAGCGGCCTGGGAGGGAACTTTCCTTCCGCCCTCCCCCCCACCTTCCCCTCCCTTCCCTTATCTAAATCCCCCCCCCCTACCTTTGTTTCTTTATTTACGCCTGCCTCTGGGCAGGTGTAGGTTGTGCGCGCCAGCCTGACCGCTGTGCCGGAGGCCTCGGTCCCGCCCCGCCCATTTTTTTCAAGCCCTGGGACATACGCGCGTCGCCGAGCCTATGCAAAATAGGCTCGGCGCGCACAGGAGGGTTTTTAAAGGGTTACGCGCGTAACCCTTTTAAAATCCGCCCCAAAGGGTCTAATTTTAGCTGCTGACTGGCCAGCAGGGTTAGCCGGATAAACATAACCAGCTGACTTTGGCAGGAAATTCAGTTGTGCAGCTGCACCACTGAATATCCACCTATTTTAAAGTTTTGCTGAATAAGCTTATCCGGCTGACTTCAGGACAGCTCTGGGGCATGACCAGAGTTAGCTGGATAAGTTATCCAGCTAAGTCTGAATATGTTATCCCACTAAATTTAATCCACCCTGGAATTCCCCTGGAAAGCCTCTGTTATTTGGCTAAATGTCTTTGAATATTGACCCCATAAATGTATAGAAAAAAAGAAAGCATTTAAATAAATTGTAAAATATGTGTTGCTAAGGGGGTGTCAAAAGATAATAATCCAACTGTGCGAGAGTCACCCTATGTAAAGAATATTTGTGTTTTTTAAGGATAAGTCCTGATATATCAGGGTATCCATTACTGATTTTTAGCCCATTTCCATATCCCAATAATATGCATTTCCAAGTCAGTCAAGTTCAGTTAACAAGCTAGCCCATGGTTCAGTGGCAGTAGTCACTTGCCATTGCCACGTGGGAGAATTGAGTCTGAATCCTGAGCTTGATATTTGCTGCTTGGGCCATCCAGGGCTGAGGATGCTGTGAAGGCAGCATTCACTGTCCTGAGGGGAGGGATTCCCAGCTTTTGCACAATGGCAAGGAATGGTAGACAGGGATGTTCCCCAAATATCTGGAGGCATTCTACAGTTAATTGCTGTTCTTCCTTCTATGATACTATGTTAAATAAAATGTGCTTATGCTATATTTACATAAGATAATTGCAAAATATCTGTATTGTGCATTGATTTATGACTTGTGTTCATTTTGTACGTAGAGGACATTACGTTTTTGTTGTGATGAATGTATCATATTGCTGGTACACTGCATTACCATTATCCAGTGTCACGGTATTGCAAAATATTCATTCTTACATTGCCTCTGCAGAAATAATTCTGTTAAATAAAGTATTTCACTCTTTTTTTGTATTTTTGAATAGTGGCTTTATACTAGCCTTTTTTTTTTTAGTAGTTTACATAAGGTAGTCTCAGTAAGAAACAGTAATGTTTTTGTGGGTAAAGTTTTAGTAAAATCAATATTCAGGATCGAACATCTGAGAAAGTTAATTTTATTAGTAGGGCTAAACAATGAATGATGGCTTAAAGATTTGCAAAGACAGTCTCATAATTTCTCTAAATGTCTTCCAAAAATTTGTGAGTGCAGCTTTTGCTTCATCTTTTTTTTAGATGTTTTCAGTTTCTTTTCTAAGTTAGGGCCAGGTTGTTTGAGCATCAGATCAGAAATAAATTGTTCTATTTCAAATTTCAAACCTGCCTTGATTCAAGAACATATAAAAATAAAAGTTCAGACTGGCAGCCTGGCCTGTGTACTCATTTGGCATTGATGGTTAAATATGAAGAGCATGAATTTTCATTCCACTGAGAATGACATGCATCCTTGTAAAGATATCATTTTCTGCAAAAAAAAAAAAAAAAAAAATTGCTAAAAGCAAAGTATTTTTGAATTCAATTAGGAAAAGTATGCCATCTTTGAGAAGTAAAATTTGCACAGAGCCCTACACATCTTTATATGCTTGTCTCTAGCTCCAGTTCTTTTTGAGAAAATAAAAAATATGTAACATGAGTAATTCTCAAGCTGAAATGAGAAAATTCAAAGTGTTTGAGACAGCTAGGCTATTATTCCAGATACATGCAGGTACCAGAGATAATGGAGAATTTAAAAATATAAATTCAAGATCTTTTGCTTTTTTTTTTTGTTGTTGTAAACTATATGCAAGCTGACCTTGAGATTCTGGTTGACATACCATTGTGTAATGTAGTTTAAAGAAGCACAGGGATGACAGCATATGTAGTGAGAAAGGCTGCTAAGGTTTAAATACCAAACAAGTGGATCTAGGTTGAGAACATATCTCCATCCTTTCAAGAGCTGGAGAGGTTAGAATTGTGACGATCTGCAGTTTGTAGGAAAGTGTTACTATGCATTCTGTCACCCACTGTAGCAGTGAAGGTAGATGTCAAAGTCCACAAATAGTATATTATCTGTTTATTAATATATAAATATATAGCTGGCATCTGCTGATTCATGGTACCAAAGTGTGCATGGCAATTTCTGAGTTAGATTTATGTCTAAACTATCGGGTGAATTTTAAAACCAGCGTGCAGGCACACATGTCCACGTGTATGCCGGCTCGCGCAAAAGGGCGCGACCATTTTATAACATATGCGCGTATAATGCCTGCATATTATAAAATAGGCTGAACATCCATACATACGCTCACTATTTTAAAATGGATGAGCACATGTGTGAGCAAATGCCACCTCTAGCACGTGAGGGAATTTTATAAGGGTGGCGCGCCGACGCCAGTACCAGTTTCCCCAGTTCATTCCCAGTTTGCACAAGTAAGGGATAGGATACTTGCCATCTATAGCAGAAGTAAAGTTATGCAGTAGGGGAACCCGGTGCGCATAAGTGTTTACGTGCTGGTTTCGTTCATAAATCCAGGAACACCAATACCTTGCCCATCCCACGCCTCTCCCCTTTTTTGACAAAATGTATTTGTGCGCGTAGCGGCAGATACGCTCATATGCAGGTGGCTTTTAAAATCTGCTCGCGTGCGCCGGCCCGAGATTCTCGGTATCTCCCAGTTTTGGCATGCGCGGGGCTTTTAAAATTCACCTGAATGTACAGAGTACAAATGTTTAGGTTTTCTGTTTGTTTCTTGTGAACCTGACAGTTCCCTTCTCTTCGTTTGGGATTCCAGCTCAGTCGGGCATTTTCCCCCTAGTTTATATCATCTTCCAGTTCTCTTAACCCAGTCTTTCAATCCAGCTGGAAAGGCAGGCCCACAAGTCATATTAAATCTAAATGAAATCACTTGATCTGTTTTTCAACCATATTTATTTTTTGCTATGTTTGAAATGATTTACATGTTACATGAAGTTGTTAGATGTAGCACACTGCCCTGAACTTTATTTTGGGGGCAATTTTCAAATGTTTGTGGGTAAAGTCCATGGGAAATTTGCAACAGTTTTTAAAGGGAACGTACATGTATACTTTTCCTTTTAAAAATCACCTAGGGAAAAAGTAGCCCTAGAGATTTGCACCTGATTTTTTTGTGAGTACTTTTTCCCTGCAAAACATGCATATACTTTTGAAAATAAGTTATGCATCATATTTCCTCCCTTGCTTCTGAGCCTGTCTGTGTGTTGTTGAATCTCCCTCATGAACCTTTTTCCCAGAGTAAGGGTGGGCAGCTTCTGGACAGACCGTGTACCTGGGTAAATAGGTTTTGAAACTTGCCCTCAAGTCAGAAAGTAATACTGTTTGGATCATGGGGGGGACACAGAAAAGAATGTGAAGGCCCTCCCTGACCCAGTGTCTCTAGTATATAGGAAGGCGAATGCAATGTATCACATCCACATTCAACAGATAACTGCCCCACCTGACTGTAGTAGTTGAATCAGCTCTCAAGAAGTCCAAGGTGCACTCCTCGGTGCTCCCTAGTAAAAAGTCTTGCACTCTTGATGCTGTTGGGAGAAAATGTTATTAAATGCTGTGCTGATATCCTGCATAGCATCCTACCAACTCTTTATGGGTCAACATTTATATAATATTTTGGAACTGGTCAGGGCCCTCTCAGATGATCTTCTGATGACTTGAAAGCAGTAGTGGGCCAAGGATTAGGAGCCTGTCAAGCAATTGGTTTGCTTAACCTATGACGGTTTCTAGTTGACACTGAGAGCCTCAGTTATAGGAATCAGCACTTGCAAACTCTCATGACTGCAGACTTTGGACTTTTTTAGACCATATATGAAGGCCAGGCTTGCTGACATGCACTGCAAGGACAGTTTAGAGATTAAATTTAAAAAAATCAGTGGATCAGATAAAAACCACGTTTCCATGTTTCAGACTCTCTCTGCAGTCACTTCTGACTTGCTGTCCACATCATCCAGGAGGTACTCGAGTGGGGTGCCGAGGAGACCCATGTATCCTCCGAACAGTCGTCATCCTGTGGGCAGGAGGGATGCAGCTTGTTCCAGAGCTGCCATGGCTGAAGGGGAAGGAGGTAGGGATGAATGCTGCTAGGTCAATGGAGGGGGGGGGGGGGGGCAGGAGAAGAGGGGATGCTGGACAGGGAGTGGAAGGAGAGTGAGGGAGATTCTGCTGGATAGGGAGTAGAAAGGGGAATGCAGGGTAGAGGGTGCAGGGAGTGAGAGGGAGATGCCATGCTGGAGCTGCCGCCACAGGACGAAGAGCTGTCCTGGAGCCAGCATATAATTATATTGCATATTTTGTAATTTTTATTACATACTTATACTTTTTCAACCCAAACGTATTTAATGTATTTTATATTAAAGTAGATAAGTCACGTTTTTAATTTAAAAAAAAAAAAAAAAAAGAAAAACTGTCATATGGTAAGTCAAGAGAGGGAGAGCATTATTCTTAAATTCTGCTCCTGGCGCAACACTAATTTTATATATCTTTCCTTTAATTCTTTGCTCATGCTTCTAAGAGTAACTATTACACCTCATCTCTGACTGGCTTCCCCCTTCCTCTCTGTCCCTCTGACTCTTCACAGTATGCAGCAGCCTCTTCTAAAGTGTAAGTAACTGTGTGTATGGTAGGTTCCTGAAGTGTGCACTCGGTGAGCAAAACGTATGAATGGGATTGTGGAGGGAGAGCAGATGCATAGAGATGCTTGTGTTAAAAGCATCTGTGTACTTCCCACCTACTATTAGTGGAAGGAGCAAAATAGCACATGTACATTTGAAAATCAAATGTGTGCATGCAGTTTTCCTCCTCCCGAGCTCAACGTGCCCACAGAAACATCTCTTTTTCCTGTGCACCAAGGGAAGCCCGTGCATACTTTTAACCATTCTGCAAAAGGAAATTTTCATCCACACCATCTGACCCAGGTAAATCGCTGTCTACCTGTGGAAACTGCCTTGGATTTAATTGACCCCTCTCATTATAAACGGAAGGTCGCAAAACATGCAAGAGGTGCCACACTGAACTGTATGTGCTCTTGCGCTGCTGAATACAGTTAGCTACAGAATGAGGAGTGCAGAACACATAAACTGATTATCTATGAAACGTGTCAATGTGGTGCTATAACAATATTCATTACGAAGTCACGGTTCAGAAGAGCTAAACAGCCATAAAATGAAGGGCTGTTTGATCGTTGGCTTTCTAAAGAAAGGACATCAAAAACAATTTATACTCTTTCTGCAGCTATTTTATAGGCTTCTATTTTTATCATTCTTTCCCAGCGTTTCAGAAATCTGTTTCATGTCTGCTGTTAGGCTTGACAGGCACTGCATGACTGGGAACGCTGTGACTTTCTAGGTGTTGGAGGGCACCTGTCCTCCTGCCTCACAGCCCTCTTGAGACCCACCAGTATTCACAATGAAATATTGCTTGTCATGTTTTATTGCTTAAATACCAAGTTACAGCCTGTAAAATTGTCATATTTTATCAAAATATATAAAAACATTTACTGTACACATTCATTTATAATAGTCAGGGTTTTATACATGCATCAATAAAGGCTCAGTTACCTGAATAAAAAAATCATTTTTCTTTTTTTATTTCTTGCCAAGGGATTTTAAATGTCAGAGCGTCCTATGGCCAAAGGAATAATAATTGACATTGAAGTAATGTAAATGTACGGATTGATGTGCTTTTGTTTAAGTGGTTCTCCATATAATGTCCCTGTAGCATGCTGGTTGACTGTTTCCCAGTGAAATCCAGCTAACCTGTTAATACACTATTCTGTGATTCCTGTAGATAGGGGGTGCCTATGGAATACATCATACCAAAAGTTTAATTCTCTCCCAAATAATTTGAGTCTCTAGAGGAAGAATATTAGAAGATGTGGGGGAAGGGGGTATTACGAATGCCATCTGTCATACAGGTATCAGCTCAAAAAAATATATTTACATAAAGATATTGTGTATACAAGAGGAAGGGGCCCACCACAGGAACTCTGTGAACACCCCCAACGCTGCCTAGCACCACCTAGAACTGATTTATTCAAATTTTGGTGTGATTTTTACTGGATTCCAGGAGCCCTCTGAGGCAAATGTAGTATTCTCCTTGATTTTCCTGTTTAACTTTCTTGTGTTCTAAACCGGCCTCTTCTCTTACTCTGTGTCTCTTGAATTTTTAAGTGATAACTAAATTTTTTAACTTTCCCTATTGCTTTTACCTCTTCAAGTATTTCATAAAGGGGAAGTGCCACCTTCTGACCTACTTCATAATCAAACCTATGGAATTATAACCCCCTCATAGGCCCAGATTGCCAGGTTTAAATTGATATGCTATGTGGGTCTCTTTAATGGTGAGCAATAAGATGAAGATATCCAGATTTCAGTATTCATGTTGATTGGCTACTAAGTGTATCAGCTTCTATTTAGTTAGATTACTTACATGATCTGGGATTGTCAAAAATGATAGAATCCCACTCATAGAGGTGGCCATATATTGTATTTGATTTTTACCTCTAAGCTTGAAATGGTCAAAACAAGTTCATTATGGTTATACCATTTCCTGATACTTTTTAAACTTAGACCCAACTATGACTAATGTGGATTTGGAAAATATGCCAGAAAAATTGATGAGTCCTTAGGAAATCTAAATTGGGAGGATTTATCTCTGGGCCTAATGGTCAAAATTGGAACAGCTCTCTTAGCAATATATTAGATCAGGTAGCTCCTGTGAAAGACCATGTAAATATTTGGGATCATAGAGCTCCCTGGTTCCATGAGGTGTTACATTTACCGAAATAGCAATGTCACCAAGTAAAGCGACAGTGGCAGAAGGAGGGGTTATTTGGTTTATTGGCCAGATGTAGAGTTCAGAAACAATAGTAGAATCTAGTAGTAAGAGAGGCCAAAAGAAAAGTATTATACAATCACTTGTTTCCTGTGGTGAATAGGCCACAGAAACTATTTCAGATTTTGAAGAGTCTCGCTAGTTACCCAGACTTTATGATGAACAGTATGAATGGGAAGCTGTGAAAAATTTTGCAAATGTTTTTAGGATAAAATTGCAAACATTCAGGCAGAATTTGTAGAGGTAGAAAAGAACCAGGAGATGGGGAAGAATACACTGGAAGAACAATAAGCAGTGGGGGGAGTTAAATAAGTGGTGAATTGGTGGTTCAAGAATTAGAAGAATTTATAGGAGTGACTCTGATGGGACTGGAAAAGACTTGTATGATTTGAAAGTGTCAGTTTGCCAACTTGATGCATTTCCAACAAGGTTTGTTAAAAAGGAGTTAATGGGTAGGGCCTTTTCCACTGCCCTTGGTTAACTCCATTTTAGCTTATGGATATGTGCTATTAACATTGAAACAAGCAATATTTAAACCTTTATTGGAAAGGGGAGGGACCAATGGCAATGTCCTGTTTCAAAACTATCATTTTTGAGTAAATATTGGAAAAGATAGTTGATCAGCAGTTACTGAGCTTTGTAATGACAGTGAGAGGTATTTATGCTTGGCAGTTTGGATTAGACAGTGTTTACAGTACTGAGACACTTTTGGCTCTTTCAAGCAATGTGCAGATGAATGCAGATGGAGCAGCATTGATTGGTAGTCTTGCTTGACCTTCTGTGTTCAAGTAGGTCTGTGCAGCATGACCTGGTTGTTCTTTGTAGCCAGGCATTTCTTTTATATACCGCCCCTCCAAAGTTTGGGGCAGGTTATAACGAAACATTCATAATTTCATAAAAATAAAAGAACAAATAAATCATATATAATATTGACACATTAAGATAAAATAAGGTTACTTAAAATAACAATTTATATACATAAAATAGAAAAACATAGGATGAGGATGAAGCTAAATAAAATCTCAGGATTTACACTAGTCAGGGAAGGCTAGGAGGAAGAGGTGGTGTTTGAGGCTTTCTTGAAAGATTTTTTATTATGACTTCATTGTAATTCAAGAGGAATTGTGTTCCTAAGTATAGGCCCAGCTATGGAGAATGTGTGTTCTCTGGTGGAAACTAATCTGGTGCTTTTTGGCGAAGGGACTTGGAGTAAGAGTTTGTTTTTAGAACGAAGGCTTTTGATTAGGGTATAGCTATGTAGTGATGCAGAGAGCCAGAAAATGTGCTTACTGTAAATAAGTGTATGGAGAATCATTAAAGATTTATATTGTACACGCCACTTGATAGAAAGCCAGTGAAATTTGGGGATTTGTGGGTTGGGAACTTTTATAGAATTACTGATTGCTGAATTTAGGTGGTATATCAATTGGAATAAAGAAAATAACATAAATTTAGTATCTTAGGATAGCATTGTTTGCAGTCAAACCCTTAACAGTGTACAGGGAAGACTCTGAGCACCTCAAAGTCATTTATTGCTAGAAGCACTTTTTCAATGTTACTAGCACACATCATTAAAGTTGTCAGCATCCTCTTCCTTTCTAGCCACCACAGTAATGAAGATATGATTTCTTGTGCTGCTTCTTGCCCTCCCCCCCCTTTTTTTTTTTTTTAAAGAATGTAGCTTGCTGGTATCATTTTTTGCTAAAACAAACCAAATCATTCACATTCTCCAAATTCTTTTCCGATTTTGTTAATTCTTGAGTCAGTATAAGTATTTAAAGTTTCTGAAAGCTCCTACTACTTAACTAATCTCATTATAAATCTCAGTAAAATGTAATTTAAATACATACCACATCATAATACCTTTCCAAGGCAGTGTACAATAACCAATTAGCATAATGTAAAATTACAACAGATGACAAAATACTGAAGTACATCAATGTTATTCACTAGAACTTCTTGAAGGCATCACACTGATGCCAGTAATAATTTTTCTTATTATTTGCATTGCATTTTGTTTTGTGCTTTTATTAGTTAGGGTTTTATATTATATTTCTGTTTTTTTATGATTATGTATACTTTTCTGTTATTTTGTATACTGCTTTGATTATATATATGGAATTGTGGTATATCAATTTAAATAAATAATACAGTAAGAATGCAGCACAAATAGCCATGTGCCAGGAGCATAGACTCATAGACAGATTTTTAAAAACAGTGTGTAGCCATAATATAAAGAATGAAACTAAAATATAAAATGTTAGGATACAAAAGAAAAGAGATCTAGAAATAAAGAAACAATTGAACTAAAAAGTAAGTAAAATTATGTTCTGCTATTGGTACATCAGTAAGGACAGAAATAGAGAGCAGCAAGAGTTCCAAAGATCTTAATTTTTCTCTTTAAAAATCATATTAGTTAAAGCCATGATATACATGGAATTTGTAGCATTTTTTTTTACTTTTTACTAATCAGATTCTGGTGAATATAAAAATGTTTAATTCCAGGGCTATGGTTGCCTTTCAGGGTTTGAATCTAATCAGTCTACTTTAACAATATTTATCATTTCTCTGAATAGATGACTTCTCAGATGTAATCAAACAGTTCCACAAAACATTTTAATACTCTGGTAAAAATACTACGATTCAACTGTTTTCCTCCCCTTGCAAAACAGTCCAGTGGAGGTCCAATTCTACTGTTTACTTCTGCTTTCCATTTGGTGATAACATAACATTTAACATAAATGCCATACTGGATCAGACCAAAGGTCAGTCAAGCCCAGTATCCAGTTCCTTACAGTGGTCAATTCAGGTCACAAGTACTTGGCAAGATCTCAAACAGTAAATAGATCCCGAATATCGGTATAAAAGATTTAATAAATAAATAAATAAATAAATAATGGCTATTCTCCAGGGGGGCAATTTTTAAAAGGATTTACATGTGTAAATGTAACTACTATTATAGCAATTTTCAAAAGCCATTTACCCACGTAAAGTGCACTTATGCAAGTAAATCTTATGGACAATTCAATGGCATATTTTTTTAGCAATTTTCAAAAGCCCACTTATACAGGTAAAGTGCAGGAAGTGGGAAGACAAGCAGGCCGATGCAATAAAATGTGCAGGAGAGCCGGTGCTCCAAGGTGAGGTGCTTGCCTCTTCCAACGCGTGCCCTGGCACCTCTCCTGGGCACGCGGTTTTGTATTTAAGTTAGGGCCTGCGCTAATAAGGAGGCGCTAAGGACTCTAGTGCATCCCTAGCGCCTCCTTAATAGCGGAAGCGGTGGCTGACAGTGGGTCCAACAACCGACGCTTAATTTTACCGGCGTTGGTTTTCAAACCTGCTGACAGCCACGGGTTTGGAAAATGGACGCCGGCAAAATTGAGCAGGCAGATTTTTTTTGGGGGGGGGGGGGGGGATTTTTTTTAATTTTTGTTGCCTCCGACTTAATATCGCTATGATATTAAATCAGAGGGTGTACAGAAAAGCTGTTTTTTCTGCTTTTCTGTACAGTTTCCCGGTGCTTTCCACACATCTTACTTTCAGTATTCTGGGGTAATAACTAATAAGCTCATCAACATGCATTTACATGTGATGAGCACTACTAGTTTCAGGGTGGTTGGCCGCGCACTTTCCCCATGCTATTACCCCTTACAGTATAAGGGGTAATGATAGCACGTCTAAAACGTGCAGCCAAACGGGGGCTAAACAATGCGCTCAGCCAAGTGCACCATTCTGTATCGGCCTGAAAGTAATAGAAATCAGTTAAAAAAAAGAAAAGGCGACTAGAACGAGCAGCTGAAAAAGCTTGACCAAAAATGTTCGTAGTTGAGCAATAAAATTCCCAGACCTTCAGGCTCTAATGGTAGAGGCAGAATTGGACATTGTTGCTGTTATGGAGACATGGTTCACTGAGTCTCATGATTGGGATGTGGCCATCCCAGGCTATAACTTGTTAAGGAAGGACAGAGAGGGCAGAAAAGGCGAGAGGACTAGCTCTTTATATTAAAAACAGTATCCAAGCAACTGAATTGCAAGGGACGAGGGGTAAAGAAGAAGCATTGGGCCAGATTTTAAAGCCCTACGCGCGCTGGACCTAAAGCCCCGGGATGCATGTAAGTCTGGGGCTTGCAAAAAGGGGCGGGGGGCGGTCCCAGGGTGGAGTGGGGCGGGGCCAGAGGCCTCCAACATAGTGGCCAGTTGTGTGCATGTTATAAAATCGGGCAAACGTGTGCAAACCAGGTAGCATGCGCACCTTTTAAAAATCTACCCCATTATTGAACAGTCCTAAAAAGAAAAGATGGTGCTTCCATTTTTACTGGTGTGATCTACAAGCCTCCAACCCAAATGGATGAACTGGACAGAGACCTGATCGAGGACAGCCAAAAGTTGGGAAAGAAGGGAGAATTGTTGCTCATTGGAGATTTTAATCTTCTGGATGTGGATTGGAGCATCCCTTCTGCAGAATCTACAAAAAGTAAAGAGATAGTGGATGCCCTTCAAGGTGCTCTGCTCAAACAAATGGTAATGGAACCCATGAGGGAGGATGTGATCCTCGATCTAGTGCTCACTAATGGGGGATAATGTCCTCTGATGTTCAGGTAGGGGCTCACCTGAGCAGTAGTGATCATCAGACGGAATGGTTCAATATCGCAAGTAGGATACAGAGAAGTCACACCAAGACCCAAGTTTTGAATTTCACAAATACAGACTTTATCAAAATGGGGATGTACCTGGAGGAAGAACTGGAAGACTGGGAGAAAATGGGTGAGGTGGATCAACAGGCAGGCCAAATTAAAAAGGAGCTATTACAAAGGCAACAAATCTATATGTTAGGAAAGTAAAGAAGAATAAGAGGAACAAGAAACAGATATGGTTCTCGAAGGAGTTAACTGAAAAAATTAAGGCAAAAAAGAGCATTCGAGAAGTATAAATAATTTCAAGGAACACAAGGAAAAATACCTGTTAAAATTGAGGGAGATGAAGAAATTAGGAAGGCAAAAAGTCAAGTGGAAGAAAGAATTGCCAAAGAGGTAAAGAGAGGAGACAAAACATTTTTCAGATATATCAGAGAAAGAAGAGAGGCCCGAAGTGATTTAGTGAAATTGAAAGGTGACAAGAAGCACTGGGCCGGATTTTAAAAGCGTTACACGTGCTGGGCCTATAGCCCTGGGACACGTGTAAATCCCAGGGCTTTACTAAAAGGGCAGTCCGGGGGCAGTCCAGGGGAGGGACCAGAGGCCTCCGACAGATAGGCCATTGCCATGGCTGCCCTGTTGGAGGATCGCATGCCGGCAGGCTGCCGGCACGCACAACTTGCACCTGCCTGGAGGCAGGCGCAAAAGGAAAGATAAACATTTGGGGGGGGGGGGGTGTTAGAGTAGGGGCTTTGGGGGAGGAAGGGGTGGAAGGTCAGGTTAGGGGGAAGGGAACGGGGGAAGGCAGCGTGGCTCAGCGCTCAAGGTGTACAATTGTTGTGGTCCTGCTTCATATCGCTCCATGGTGAGACTGCACCTTGAATACTGGGGCAGATTTTAAAAAAATACTCTCACGCGTACTTTTGTTCGCGCAACCAGCGTGAACAAAAGTACGCCGAATTTTAAAAGATACATGCGTAGCCGCGCGCATCTTTTAAAATCTAGGTTCAGCGCGCGCAAGGCTGTACAAAATCGGCAGCCTGCGCGCGCTGAGCCGCACAGCCTGCCTCCATTCCGTCCAAGGCCGCTCCGAAATCAGAGCGGCCTCGGAGGGAACTTATTTTTTTGTCCCCCCCACCTTTCCCCCCCTTCCCCTATCTAACCCACCCCCTGGCCCTACCTAAATCCCCCCCCCCCCCCCTTGATCGATGGAGTCACGCCTGCCGGCTGGCCAGGCCCCAACACTGGCCGCTATGTTGGCGCACTCGGCCACGCCCCCGGACCGCCCCGGACTGCAGACAAGCCCCTGCACATGCCCCTGGACCGCAGACAAGCCCCCGGACCGCCCATTTTAGCAAGCCCCGGGACTTATGCGCGTCCCAGGGCTTTGCGCGCGCCAGCAGCCTATGCAAAATAGGCATGCCGGCGCAGGGCTTTTAAAATCTACCCCACTGTGTACAATTCTGGTCACCGCATCTCAAAAAAGATATAGTTGCGATGGAGAAGGTACAGAGAAGGGCAACCAAAATGATAAAGGGGATGGAACAGCTCCCCTATGAGGAAAGGCTGAAGAGGTTAGGACTGTTCAGCTTGGAGAAGAGACGGCTGAGGGGGGATATGATAGAGGTCTTTAAGATCATGAGAGGTCTTGAATGAGTAGATGTGAATCGGTTATTTACACTTTCGAATAATAGAAGGACTAGGGGGCATTCCATGAAGTTAGCAAGTAACACATTTAAGATTAATCGGAGAAAATTCTTTTTCACTCAACGCACAATAAAGCTCTGGAATTTGTTGCCAAAGGATGTGGTTAGTGCAGTTAGTGTAGCTGGGTTCAAAAAAGGTTTGGATAAGTTCTTGGAGGAGAATTCCATTAACAGCTATTAATCAAGTTTACTTAGGGAATAGCCACTGCTATTAATTGCATCAGTAGCATGGGATCTTCTTAATGTTTGGGTAATTGCCAGGTTCTTGTAGCCTGGTTTGGTCTCTATTGGAAGCAGGATGCTGGGCTTGATGGACCCTTGGTCTTACCCAGCATGGCAATTTCTTATGTTCTTAGTGGGAGCAGAAAGAAGGCTGGGAACTACAGGCCAGTTAGCCTCACCTCGGTGGTGGGAAAATTAATGGAGACTCTGCTGAAGGAAGGGATAGTGAACTATCTACGGTCGAGGATTGCTGGACCCAAGGCAGCATGGATTCACCAGGGGGAGGTGCTGTCAGACAAATCTGATTGATTTTTTTGGTTGGGTGACTAAAGAATTGGATCGAAGAAGAGTGCTTGATGTGAGCTACTTGGATTTCAGCAAAGCTTTTGACATGGTCCCACATAGGAGGCTTGTGAAAAAAATTAGAAGTTTGGGTGGTGTCCTGGATTACAAACTGGTTGTCAGAAGACAGCATGTAATGGTAAATGGAGCCTACTCTAAGAGACAACAGAGTTAAATGGAGTGCCACAAGGATCGGTGTTGGGATTGGTTCTGTTCAATATCTTTGTGAACGACATTGCAGAAAGGATAGAAGGTAAAGTTTGTCTATTTGCAGATGTTACTAAGATCTGCAGTAGAGTGGACATGCCAGGAGTAGAGAGAATGAAACGTGATTTAAGGAAGCGTGAACAGCGATTGAAGATATGGCAGCTGGGATTCAGTGCCAAGAAGTGCAGAGTCATACATCTGGGGTACAGTAATCTAAAAGAGCTGTATGAGATGGGAGGTGAAGAGCTGTTGTGTACAGAGCAAGGGAGGGACCTTGGGGTGATAGTATCTAGCAATCTGAAGCCAGCAAAGCAATGTGACAAGGCGATAGCTAAAATCAGAATAATGCTGGGCTGCATAGAGAGAGGAATAACCAGTAAGAAAAAGGAGGTAATAATCCCCTTGTACAGATTCTTGGTGAGGTCTCACCTGGAGTACTGTGTTCAGTTCTGGAGACTGTATCTCAAAAGGAACAGAGACAGGATGGAGGCAGTCCAGAGAAGGGTGACCAAAATGGTGGGGGGATCTCCATCAAATGACTTATGAGGAGAGGTTGAAGAACCTAAATTTGTATACCCTGGAGGAGAGTAGGTGCAGAGGATATATGATACAGACCTTCAAATACCTGAAAGGTTTTGTAAACCACTTCGGAAATTGTAAACTGCTTTTATGCACGGTGTGGTTCAGGCTTCTCTGTGTATACATTTATTATAAGAACATGCCATACTGGGTCAGACCAAGAGTCCATCAAGCCCAGCATTCTCTTTCCAACAGTGGCCAATCCAGGCCATAATAGCCTGGCAAGTACCCAAAAACTAAGTCTATTCCATGCTACCGTTGCTAGTAATAGCAGTGGCTATTTTCTAAGTCAACTTAATTAATAGCAGGTAATGGACTTCTCCTCCAAGAACTTACCCAATCCTTTTTTAAACACAGCTACACTAACTGCACTAACACATCCTCTGGCAACAAATTCCAGAGTTTAATTGTGCATTGAGTGAAGAAGAACTTTCTCTGATTAGTTTTAAATGTGCCACATACTAACTTCATGAAGTGCCCCCTAGTCTTTCTATAATGAGAAAGACTAAATAACCATGTCACATCTACCTGTTCTAGACCTCTCATGATTATAAACAGCTCTATCATATCCCCCCTCAGCCGTCTCTTCTCCAAGCTGGGAAAGTTCCTAACCTCTTTAGTCTGTCCTCATAGGGGAGCTGTTCCATTCCCCTTATCATTTTGGTCGCCCTTCTCTGTACCTTCTCCATCGCAATTATATCTTTTTTGAGATGCGGCGACCAGAATTGAACACAGTATTCAAGGTGGGGTCTCACCATGGAGCGATATAGAGGCATTATGACATTTTCCGTTTTATTCACCATTCCCTTTCTAATAATTCCCAACATTCTGTTTGCTTTTTTGACTGCCGCAGCACACTGAACCGACGATTTCAATGTGTTATCCACAATGATGCCTAGATCTCTTTCTTGGGTGGTAGTACCTAATATGGAACCTAACATTGTGTAACTACAGCATGGGTTATTTTTCCCTTGCACTTATCCACATTACATTTCATCTGCCATTTCAATGCCCAATTTCCCACTTTTAAACTAAGAACTAAAACATGTTCCCGATCATAATATTTTTGAACTTTCTCAATACAGTAAGCTAATGGGGGAACAATTGCAACCTGTTTTCCATTCCTGTTGCATAAAAGTAATACAAAAGTAAGTGTGCTATACAAAAACCCTTGTGATCCATTAAAATGTTCTTGCGGGGCTGGAGTCTGCAAATTCACGATGTGCAAAAGTGGATAAATATCACTTGAGATTTGCTATTGGATTTGTTTTTTTCTGATGTGGACAAAATATATTTGCCAGTATTTTTCTGTTATTTTGCAAGTGGTATAAAGACTGTTTACAGAGGTGGAGCACTCCAGCTGGAGCGCCATCAAACAAATATCATGGAGCACAAGCAGTACCTTATTCTGCAGTCACACTCCTCCTGCCCTTGCTGCTCTCTGGTTCAAGCACTGTGCTGTGAATATGACAAAGATGCGATGACTTGGCACCTTCATGGTGAAATAACAGGGGTGTGTTGAGAGCTCACCGGTCAAGTGGATGTTGCTAACACTCTGTAAGTTCATGACCCCATTGTCCCTGGCCCTGCCCCACCCCCACCCCCCCTCCCGGAAATACAGCTTCACTCTATAACACCACTACCTTGAATTACTTATTGTATTCCATTGCTTTTTACTGTGATACTGCTGATCCTGTGATAAGGAAATGACAGTACATGGGTGGGGGTTAAGTAGGTTACCATCCAAGGTTGGAAAGCAGTCATTCGCTACAATCGAAGTACCCATAATTTAGCTCCCATGTCTAGAATAACAGATTACGGTGTCTCAAGTCATAATTAGAGTTGAGGTAAAATTAGAAGACAGTCTGAGGACATTTTATGATGCACTTGACCAGACCTCCAGGAAGAAGAAAGTGCAGCATATTAACATTTATGTGAATGTGGGCTGAACCAGAGAAATATAATATCCCCTATCTATCTACCTGATTATTGTTCTTTTCCAGTCAAGGATTTTACTGCTTCATCTGAGCCAGAAGCTGACTTTGATCTGACAGTGCTACTTCTCAGCCACTTTCCTCTTTCTGGTGATAGCAGACATTTCAGATATTCTGTCATTAGCAAGACTCATTTTTATAAGGATCTGGTTTAACTCTTTATCCCATTCTTTTCAGCTTGTTCTTTTTTTGTCCCAGACTTAAATTTGCTGAAGAACAGGCTGGGGAAGTTTGCCATGATCTTACCTATGCACATATACTGTTTTGTTGAATAAGGGCCTTGGGGAAAGCATGCATTTCCTCTAATCACCCTTTTGATGCTGCTTAATTTATTAAAAATGTGTACTCCAGATGTAAATGGTTTCTTATATGGCAGACATAAAACACACAAGACTATATTTGAAAGAGAAAGGCAAACAGGTCAAACAGTTGATTGGTTAGGCTATCATAGATGGTAGTTGTTGCATTCTGCCCCTTTGGAAATAAGAGTGGTTATTATGAGCCTGTGCCACATCACATACTAAGTCCCACTTTGAGCCAGCTAGAAGCTATCTTTACTGTAACAATCGCGCTAACCAACTACAGTCAGGAAATCAGGCTAGGAAGACCTAATGTTGCGGTTCCAGTCGCGACCCTCGCAACCGGATCCTTACCCTCACAGTCCAGGGGGACGCCGGCGGGACCCGCGAATCCTTTGGGCCTGCTTAGGCCTACACAGCGGCGTCTCCACGAGGGAGACGCCGCCGAACGCTGCACTGACCCCGCCCCCTTAGGCTCACGCGCGCGCAGAGGGAACCCTTTTAAAGGGCCTCTGGTGCGAAAACGGAGCCGGCCTCCTTCGCTGACGTCAGACGCCGGGGGGGATTTAAACCCGGTGTCTGATCCCGGATCTTCGCCTTGCAACACGGTCGACACTTCGGAGTGGTGAGTTGCGTTCCAGCCGTGCCTGTTTACCAGCCTGCCTGCTTACCTGCCTGTTCCTGCCTATCCGTTCCTGCCAGCCAGTCCTGGCTTGCCTGCTACAGCTGTTCCAGTCCCAGGTTCTGGAATTTCCTTGGATTGTCTTCTGGTTCTGATCTCGGTCTGTCTCCCGGTCTTGCCTTCTGCCGCCTGCCTCGATCCTGGTCCGTTCTCCCGTCTACGTCTTCTCTCGACTCTCCTAAGTCCCAGTGGCTGAATCCTCACAGGCTCCTCCGGGGGGGATTTCGGCTTCCAGGGCGAAGACACCTAAGTCCCAGCGGTCCGGGTCCCCACAGGCTCCTCCTGGAGGGATCACGGACTTCCCGGGTGAAGCTCTTCAGCCTTCAGCTGCTACGCCGCCTTCCAACCACATTCCACCAGCGGAGACATCTTTCATCCAATCTCCTGACCGGTCGGACCAAGGATCCACGTCTTAGTTCACACCACCTAAAGTACATTATGTAACTACAATAAGAGAAGCATGCATAGCCCTCCTGTAATTGTGTTAATGTAGAAACAGATGTCACCTACAACTGTTCTGTTGACTTCTATTTCTATATATTTATTTATTTAAAATTATTTATATACAGACATATCCTATAATCTAGGTGGTTTACAGTTAAAAAAACATAAGTGAATTAACATGGCAACCATGTTTCAGTTTTATACATATTCAGGAGAGGTTTATAGGAAAATATCAGCCCACCAGGGTATGCCCAGACGAGCAATAGCTCAAATCACCCTGTACTTATCCTTGCCAGCATGATTTTCTCAATGCAACCAAATAGTTTGATTGGTGACTGTGCCTTCCCTCCTATTAGCCCCAGTACTAAATTGGAGCTAAAGTGCAGTCTTTTCTTAGTATCTTGACAGTAGTACTCTCTAACTCCACTATGATGTTCATATACCCTTTTAAATAAGCAGTGCTGGCACCCTCTGGTGTCCTTATCTAATATAAAATATAGGATGACATTACAGAAATAGCCAGGTGTACTAAACTGAAAGTCAATTAGGATTTCGGTATTGTGGCTAATATACTCCTTGCAAGAAAAAGCCCAAGAAGCTAAGACAACATTCTTGATAAATTGATCACTTACTGAAAAAGCCCATTATTATGCATAGACATTAAATGGATCTCAACCAGAAGTAACCTTTAGCTTTCCCAGCACAATGATCATACTGAAAGCATGGCAATGCATTATCTCTAAGGAGTTTCTTAGAAACGTTCTTGCATAAGAAAGCTGTGTCCATATGCTTCTGACTTAAAAAAAAAAAAATTGCTATGGAAACTGTGTTCATATTCTTTTGAGCAAACAAATTAACAGTCCTATACATCAATCAACACCGAGTGACTAAGTCCCAGGGGCACTGTTTGCCGCTGCATCAGGTCTCTTATCTTGTACTGACTGTTAAGATCAGTCCCAAGCGACCCATGGAAGAATCATGAAATGCAGATCTGTTAACTGGAACAGCTTGCCCTGACACAAGCAATCCAAAAACAAAGATCATTACCTCGCTCCAGGAAACAGTTGAGTCTATCAAGCAAGCCTTTCGCAAACACTTCAAATAGCCAAACAATTGTAACAGAAAAAGTGGGAGCAATGGTTTTCTTTTCTTTTCTTTTCATTTAATAGATTCTTGTACATGCTATATTTTTTCAGAAAACTTTTCTTTGTTTTCAGTTCTTTCAAATTCTGTAATTTTCAGAAAATGAAAATAGAAAATAGGCTCAGAGTAGGGATCTGGTAAATAAAATAAGTCAACTGGCAGAGTAGGGTATTAAAATGTTCACTTTTGGAGGTTTTTTAAAAATATGGAAATAAGACCCAAAACAAAAATAAATTAGCTTCATGAAACTCATTTTTGGTTTTAATATCAAAACTTTATTCTGACTGCTTTATTCTTGTTTGGTTACTAGTTTAGATTTGGATATTTATAAAATTTAGTTTTTGTGTATTTCTCTGAATGCCAAAAAGAGGCATTCACTATTTGATGCATTCCCAATAGAAACATTTATATCTAAAGTTTGCTTTACCTTTGCTTAGGTTTTTCTGATTACTATGGCTAGATAGAATTTCTTTTCAATACTGCTGCTAAAGATGATCGTGCACCGTGTGGTATTTTTAATCAGACAGAGACAGTAACTTTCAAGCGGGCACACAGGTGTGCACAGATGTGTGCACGTTAGCGCACACCCACAGTGATTTTATAACGTGCACTTCTGTGCGCACATTATAAAATACACTGGACATGCGCACCCATGCCTAGGCACGTAAATCCTAATTCTACTGTGTAAGTCAGGGTATTTTATAATGGGCGTGCATCCACACCATTGCCATTTTCACAAGTTCGTCCACCAGTTCTCCCAGTTAAGAGCTAGGTCCTCCAAATCTCTCTGGTTTATTAGCCTGCACTCCTCCCAGTTACCCCAGACCCTTTAAACCCATTAGAAATGGCTAGTCTGATTTTTGACGTTATACTTCCTCCACAGCAGAAGTGAAGTCACATGGCACTGGAACCTGGGTGCGCGGCCAGGTGTGTAAGTAATTACGTGCACATCTCTTGGCCACGCCCTGTAATGCCCCCACCCTAGCCAGACCCCACCATATCCCTTTTTGAAATCGAGCGAGATTTGCGCGCAGCGGGAGATAGGTGCGCAACTGGGCCGCTTTTAAAATTTGGTTGGCGCACAAGCCCAACTTGTGCGTGCACCTCCCTATTGATTCGTGCACCGGGCTTTTAAAATCTACCTCAAAGTGTTTCTCCTTGAGGCTACACACATGCCAATTGCATTGTGACATATAAGTAAAACATTCCCTTACTCTTTCCTATGGAGCTCCCACAGGGAATTGGAATGTATATCATCTAGCACTTTTCCCAGTTTTATCCTCTCCAGAACATCGAGTATTGTTGTAATATCCTCTTATCCCAAGTCTGTTTAATAATCGCCAGAGCTTCCTTTCCGTGCTTTTCTTTGGTTAACCATTACATATCTCCATTAAAAAAAAATTGTACTTGGCTTTCCCTCTCTCCAAAGCGTATAAGGAGTACTAGCTTAGTTTTATGTCATGCTCTTTGAACCCTACTCGGGCACTGTCATTTAATTCCTACTGTGTAAAGAAAAGGGTAATGGTATATGACTGAGCTTCCATGCCAACACAAAGGACAAATCAAGGAAAAAGGTAAACTCCTTTAACAGCTTAGGTACATATTCAGCCACCTCTAGCAGCAGAAGGAATGAGATGACATAAAGTAATTACAAGTTTAGCACAAGGCATCAAGCCTAATACCTCATTATAAATGACAGGACTAAATTTAGCTCGGCCACTAAAGTGAAGTTTTGCAAGGTAAAAAGAATCAGACTCCCAGGTATTATTTGCTCCTTGACAAGGCTTTGTGATGAGCACTTGAAAATGTACAGCATCAGCAAAGCAGGATACAAATTTAACCGAGCCATTACATCTCCAGCAAACACATGAAGTGTTGCTTTCCCTGTATAATAACAGGATCACATTTACATAAGCCTGCACTTTTCAAATGTCAAGACAAACAATAACATTAACCCATTGCTCTTCTTCCTCACAGCACTAACACCATTCATTTCCAAGATGCATGTGTAAGTCCACTTTGAAAATAGGTGTAATGTATGTGCGTATTTGCTGACTTTCCAGTGCTGGCAGTTATAAAATTACCCCCCAAGTGGGCAAAACAGTTAACTCAGAGAAAGACAGATATTAATCAGGAAGTAATGAAAGTTATCACTTATTAACAAAATATTGAAAAGCGAGAGGGAGCATGAAGAAAATGTAAGCTGTCAATCACAAACTTCCACCCGTTCACCACTGTATTCCAGCGTACCTTACTTGTGCACACACAAACACGAAACAATCGTATCACTGGTCAATAGTTCATGTAAATCAATCTAGCCAAGTATATGTAGGCCCCTCACTCTGAGGGTCTGTCAAAACATACAGACTCCTAAATAGATATGGGGCCACCTTGCTTTAATTATAAATCATTTTTGAAACTTTTTTGAAATTTTTTGCCTTTTTTCTAAAATGTCAAGCAGACTAAACAATGATCAGCATTCAATCACCGCTTTTTATAGCACAAGGGTTTCAAAAGATACGAGAGGAACCGTCAATACTCATCTGTTCCCATATTTTGGTTGGTCTCCCTCTCCCCGACACGCGCGTGTTTCGAACCCGAAGTTCTGCCTCAGGGGGATATCCTTCTGTATCTGTTAGTAAACGATTTGCCCAGCTTCAAAGTCGCGATTTGCCTTCTTCATTTTCTTCTTGCTTCTTATCATTTCTTGGCATCTTTTGAAGTATCTTAATTTTTTCAGCGGCCGCGTCCCGCCGCCCTTGTATTTAAATGGCATACCGCTGAAAGTGAGACTCTTATAGCCTGGACCGGAACTTACGTCATCACAAGCAGTTTCCCTTCACGTCCAAGGTGCCTTATCCATCTATACGATCCTCAAGGAGTGTTCCCATTCAATCACACCACGTATTCACGATTCTTAATGTTACTGCTCAACAGAGCATTTATTTATATAGCACAACGGGCGTTAGTTCTACTCAATCCTCGTCTCAAAATTAGAGATCGGGTCTGGCATGCCACTAAGTGTCCTCTATCACGTCCGCTTATGACGTCACCGGGTATTGTCACAAGAGTCCTTAATCTTCCAAGTATTAGTCTTCATCAGGATTGTCCTAAATCTCCGGGCCATGCCTGTTGCCCTTCTATATAAAATGCAATGTTTTGATTGCCCTCCTTCATTTGGGATATAAGCTTCGAAAACTCTGACTGCACAACTTTTATAGGAAGCACACCAATATCACTCCAGAGTTTTTCAATCACTATAAACTGCACATCCTTTTAAAAAACTGGCATAGATTATCAGTAAGAGCCGGCGGGATCTAAATCAAGGAATACCAGTTTATCTTTTCATTCAAACCCGCCGGATCTATTGTGTTTAGCCAGTAAATCCAAAACTGTTCCCACATGTTTAAGCGGGCTTGAATATCTCCACCTCGTGGGCCACAACGCACCTGTTCCACAACTAGCCATTTCAAATCAACAAACTTATGTTGGGCATTAATGCAGTGCTGTACCAATGGCGCCGTAATTTTCCCCGTTTGATACAACTTCTGTGCTCTATGAGCCTGGTTCTGATCTTCCGTTTAGTACGGCCAATATACAGCAAATTGCATGGGCACTGTATAGCATATATGACTTTCTCTGATTCACAACCTGTGAGTGTATTTAATTTCAGAACCTTATCTGAATTTGGTACTTGCCACTGGCTACCTTTCCAAGCCAGGGTGCACATATCGCAGTGGCCACACTCACGGTGGCCACCTGTTAGCAGGGGTGGACTGGTAGATGTAAAGGTGGATTTTACCACCATGTCTCTAATATTTTGACCCCTGAAGAATGCGAATCTTGGTCCTGTGTGAAAAATCGAATGTAAAGTATATATATGCCAGTGTGACTTGATAATGCTCATGACTATGTTGGCTTGTTTGCAATGTTGAAGGGTGCATGTGGTCTTCTGTGAGAAAGGACGTTGTTGATACTGTAGCAGTAAGGATCTATTTGCATATAATGTCCTCTTATAAGCTTTCTTCACAATTGTGTTAGGGTAACCACGCTGGGCGAATCTCGCTATTAAATCTGGTGCTTGTGCCTTAAACTCAGCTATTGATGAGCAAATACGCCGCAACCGCAAAAACTGGGAAATAGGAAGTCCATTCTTCAAGCCCAAGGGGTGATCACTGGAATATCTTAGATAGTTGTTTCGATCTATTTTCTTCCTGTACAAGATGGTTTTTATGCGGTCCTCGTCACGTTGGATCAAAATATCCAAGAAAGCAATGGATTGTTGGTCTATATGTGCTGTAAATTGTAAATTGTTATCGATTGTATTAATCCATGATAGAAACAATTGCAATTTCGCTTCCGATGCCCCCCAGATGAAGAATATATCATCTATGTACCTCTTATAAATTATGATATATTGAAACCAGTGTGATTTGTACAATTTCTCAACCTCAAACTCCACCATATATAAATTGGCAATGTCAGGAGCTACTGTAGCCCCCATTGCCACCCCTTTTATTTGAAGGTACATTGTGTCATCGAATTTGAAAAATTTTTTGAATACTACTAGTTCTAAAAGCCCAAGTAGGAAACCTGAGGGAACCGAGTGAGGACGGGGGAGAAAATGAAAAATCTTCTTCAACAAATCAAATGCTTCCCGTTGTGGGACGTTGGTATATAGAGCAGTCACATCAAGGGTAACCAACCAATATTCTTCTGGTAAATCATAAACTTCTTCCAGAATTCGGAGCATATGCGATGTATCTTGCAGAAATGAGCGAGCCTCTTTCACGTACGGCTTCAGGAAGAAATCAAGGTACATAGACAAGGGTTCTAATATAGAGCCTTTACTGGAAACTATAGGGCGTCCAGGAGGAGACCTAACATCCTTATGGACTTTAGGGAGGGTGTATAGTACTGCAATCACCGGTTGTTGGACCCTCAATGCCCGGGCTTCTCTGGAGGTCACATATCCTTCTTGCAGACCTTTTTCAATCAGCTCATCAATGGTCTGCTGTATCTGATCTGTTGGATCACTTGTTAGAATTTGATAATACTCCCTTTGTTCTAATTGCCGAAGTATCTCCAAAACATAATCCTCTGTATTTTGGATCACAGTGGCCCCACCTTTGTCCGCAGGTTTTACTATAATGTGGGGATTGGCTGCAAGTTGTTTAATGGCATGGTATTGATTGTATGACCAATCTGATGCTCTAGAGTAGCCCCCCATTTGGCCCCGCTCTTCTGACTGACCTACATCTCTTAACACTAACTGCATAAAGGTAGCAATAGCAGGATCGATGGGGCCCGGCGGTATCCACGTTGATCGGGGAGTTATTACAGAATGATCCAAAGACACTTGATCTTTGAAAAACAGTTGCAATTGCAATCTTCTAAAAAAAACGGTGTAAGTCAATCCTAGTTTTAAATGAATTGTATTTGCAAAAAGGAATATAGGATAATCCCTTATCTAGCACCTCTAGCGTCGTCTCAGATAACTCCACTTGCGAGATATTTATTACTCCCGTGTCTTTTGGTTGTGATGTCCTCCTTAAAGTGAGTATTATCAAATGGATTATTATCAAATTCTAACAAGTGATCCAACAGATCAGATACAGCAGACCATTGATGAGCTGGTTGAAAAAGGTCTGCAAGAAGGATATGTGACCTCCAGAGAAGCCCGGGCATTGAGGGTCCAACAACCAGTGATTCCAGTACTATACACCCTCCCTAAAGTCCATAAGGATGTTAGGTCTCCTCCTGGACGCCCTATAGTTTCCAGTAAAGGCTCTATATTAGAACCCTTGTCTATGTACCTTGATTTCTTCCTGAAGCCGTACGTGAAAGAGGCTCGCTCATTTCTGCAAGATACATCGCATATGCTCCGAATTCTGGAAGAAGTTTATGATTTACCAGAAGAATATTGGTTGGTTACCCTTGACGTGACTGCTCTATATACCAATGTCCCACAACGGGAAGCATTTGATTTGTTGAAGAAGATTTTTCATTCTCGCCCCCGTCCTCACTCGGTTCCCTCAGGTTTCCTACTTGGGCTTTTAGAACTAGTAGTATTCAAAAAAATTTTCAAATTCGATGACACAATGTACCTTCAAATAAAAGGGGTGGCAATGGGGGCTACAGTAGCTCCTGACATTGCCAATTTATATATGGTGGAGTTTGAGGTTGAGAAATTGTACAAATCACACTGGTTTCAATATATCATAATTTATAAGAGGTACATAGATGATATATTCTTCATCTGGGGGGCATCGGAAGCGAAATTGCAATTGTTTCTATCATGGATTAATACAATCGATAACAATTTACAATTTACAGCACATATAGACCAACAATCCATTGCTTTCTTGGATATTTTGATCCAACGTGACGAGGACCGCATAAAAACCATCTTGTACAGGAAGAAAATAGATCGAAACAACTATCTAAGATATTCCAGTGATCACCCCTTGGGCTTGAAGAATGGACTTCCTATTTCCCAGTTTTTGCGGTTGCGGCGTATTTGCTCATCAATAGCTGAGTTTAAGGCACAAGCACCAGATTTAATAGCGAGATTCGCCCAGCGTGGTTACCCTAACACAATTGTGAAGAAAGCTTATAAGAGGACATTATATGCAAATAGATCCTTACTGCTACAGTATCAACAACGTCCTTTCTCACAGAAGACCACATGCACCCTTCAACATTGCAAACAAGCCAACATAGTCATGAGCATTATCAAGTCACACTGGCATATATATACTTTACATTCGATTTTTCACACAGGACCAAGATTCGCATTTTTCAGGGGTCAAAATATTAGAGACATGGTGGTAAAATCCACCTTTACATCTACCAGTCCACCCCTGCTAACAGGTGGCCACCGTGAGTGTGGCCACTGCGATATGTGCACCCTGGCTTGGAAAGGTAGCCAGTGGCAAGTACCAAATTCAGATAAGGTTCTGAAATTAAATACACTCACAGGTTGTGAATCAGAGAAAGTCATATATGCTATACAGTGCCCATGCAATTTGCTGTATATTGGCCGTACTAAACGGAAGATCAGAACCAGGCTCATAGAGCACAGAAGTTGTATCAAAACGGGGAAAATTACGGCGCCATTGGTACAGCACTGCATTAATGCCCAACATAAGTTTGTTGATTTGAAATGGCTAGTTGTGGAACAGGTGCGTTGTGGCCCACGAGGTGGAGATATTCAAGCCCGCTTAAACATGTGGGAACAGTTTTGGATTTACTGGCTAAACACAATAGATCCGGCGGGTTTGAATGAAAAGATAAACTGGTATTCCTTGATTTAGATCCCGCCGGCTCTTACTGATAATCTATGCCAGTTTTTTTAAAAGGATGTGCAGTTTATAGTGATTGAAAAACTCTGGAGTGATATTGGTGTGCTTCCTATAAAAGTTGTGCAGTCAGAGTTTTCGAAGCTTATATCCCAAATGAAGGAGGGCAATCAAAACATTGCATTTTATATAGAAGGGCAACAGGCATGGCCCGGAGATTTAGGACAATCCTGATGAAGACTAATACTTGGAAGATTAAGGACTCTTGTGACAATACCCGGTGACGTCATAAGCGGACGTGATAGAGGACACTTAGTGGCATGCCAGACCCGATCTCTAATTTTGAGACGAGGATTGAGTAGAACTAACGCCTGTTGTGCTATATAAATAAATGCTCTGTTGAGCAGTAACATTAAGAATCGTGAATACGTGGTGTGATTGAATGGGAACACTCCTTGAGGATCGTATAGATGGATAAGGCACCTTGGACGTGAAGGGAAACTGCTTGTGATGACGTAAGTTCCGGTCCAGGCTATAAGAGTCTCACTTTCAGCGGTATGCCATTTAAATACAAGGGCGGCGGGACGCGGCCGCTGAAAAAATTAAGATACTTCAAAAGATGCCAAGAAATGATAAGAAGCAAGAAGAAAATGAAGAAGGCAAATCGCGACTTTGAAGCTGGGCAAATCGTTTACTAACAGATACAGAAGGATATCCCCCTGAGGCAGAACTTCGGGTTCGAAACACGCGCGTGTCGGGGAGAGGGAGACCAACCAAAATATGGGAACAGATGAGTATTGACGGTTCCTCTCGTATCTTTTGAAACCCTTGTGCTATAAAAAGCGGTGATTGAATGCTGATCATTGTTTAGTCTGCTTGACATTTTAGAAAAAAGGCAAAAAATTTCAAAAAAGTTTCAAAAATGATTTATAATTAAAGCAAGGTGGCCCCATACCTATTTAGGAGTCTGTATGTTTTGACAGACCCTCAGAGTGAGGGGCCTACATATACTTGGCTAGATTGATTTACATGAACTATTGACCAGTGATACGATTGTTTCGTGTTTGTGTGTGAAAATGTAAGCTGTACAGTAATCAATGTTAAGTTAACTTGTAATTACCCAACAGTTTATGGAGTAATATTCCAATCAATATCAATCGGAAACTATGGGCCTGATATTGAGCGGCGGATAGAAAAAGGGGCGTTTACATACAACCACTGGGGGGACCATGTTTACTATCAGGGCCACAGAGAGAGCCTAGCCATAATGCCTTCACCCTAGATAGGTATTTATGTCTCTATGGGAAGCCCACCTAGTAACTCGAGGAGAGGTCTAGGTATTAGTGCAGGGGTTAGGGGCCACTTTGACATTCAAAGTGAGACGTAAGAAAAGAACAGTGCTCTCTTGTGAAGATTTGATGACCCTCGGAGTGAGGAAACAGATGAGATTTGTGCAATGTTCTCTCAACTTAGCTTGATGTTACCCAGGTAGAGAGTCCATCAAGCTAGGTTGAGAGAACATTGCACAAATATCATCTTCGAGTGAGTTTCCTCTTTTATCGCATACGTTAAAGGCATTTTTGCTTGTGATAAGCCCTTAACTCATGCGAAAACACCTTATAGCATTTTGATAAATGATCCTATTAGCCAGATATGACTTATCCGGCTAAGTTACAAGGAATATTCGACCGGCATGGTTGTGCCACTGCATATCTGCATATATCTTGCTACTTAGCCGGATAAGTCATATCTGGCTAAGTTAGACCAGCTCTATGGCAAATATTGCTACTTATCTGGTTAAGTTAACCAGATAAGTAGCACCGCCCTGACCCACTCAGAGCAACCCATAAGTTGCCCAGCTAAAAGATAGCCGAAAAAGCACCGAACACATTTTCAATATTGGGCCCTACATATATTGTTTGGCATATTAATGCATTTCTTAATATATTGGATTGGCCCCAGGAATAAAGTAAATAGGATTGTAAAAATACAGAGAAAATAAATTCAGGAAACCATAAGGGTAATTTTTAAAGCCATTTCCACAGGCAAAACAGTGCTTTACCTGCGGAAATGATATTTTTCAAAATTGCCCCCTTGATATGCAGGTAAACTTACATATATCATGCATGTGCTAAACAGGGGCAGTTCTATAATGAGGTATGATGAGGCGGCAAGATGTTCAGGCGGAAAATTGTCCCCTGAAACTTCCCTGCCACAATTGTCTCAGCCTTCACTCAGGCAAACTCTGCAAGCAAAAAGAAGGTCCAAGGAGCCAAAGGAGAGTCGCTGCGATGCCGCTAGCATTTTCCCCGCAACCGGCTGGGCACTCAGCCACTCCTCAGGGCCAGCCCTCAGCTACTTCCATCTAGCCCTCTGTACTTTCCCCCTTAGATGGGATAAATCTAAAACAGCCAGCCCGCCTCTCCCTCTCTTTCTTATAGATCAGATCGCAAATTCAGCTCCCTCCCTTTTCCGAGCGGCTGCAGGCAGGCGAGGAGGATCCACTGACCAGGTCAGTCTCATTGTTGACTAACAGGGGCACTTGCCCCGTGGCTGTGCTCTCTGCTCTCCCCTCCCTCCTCCATGCTCCAGTCTCGCATGCTTGTACTGGGTGACTCCCCTGGCTGCCAACGAGATTCATGAACCCGCAAGAGGGAGAGGAGAGGTGCCAGTGGCAAGACGAGCCACAGGGGCATGGAGGGGGAGAGAGCAGCAACAAGCGCAAGACTCGGGAAGGGGAAGCAGATAGAGGAGACAACAAGGAACTCTGGGACTGGGGGAAAGGGTGGGAGAGCTGGCATGAGGAGAGAGGAAGAGGGCAAAAACTTGGAGACTGCGTTGAGAGAGAAGGTAGGGATGGGGGACTCTGAGATTGAGCTGGGGAGGGGGGGCAGCAGAAACTTGGTGATTGGGAAAGCGGATGGGCTGGGGGAAGTGAGGTGGGGGGGGGGGGCATGAAAGCTGGAGAGTTGTCCAGAGATGATGTGGAGAAGTGTGAAAGGAGTGAGAGACAGAGGAAAGGGATGGTCTGTGAAGGTGGTGAGAGGCTAGGGCACAGGTGACAGAGGAGTAGTGGGAGGCTGGGTAGAAGGTGAAAAAGAGAAAGGTGAGGGTTGAGTGACAGGAAAGGATATGGGGCCGGTGAGGTGAAGCGAAGCCTAGGAAAGTGGTTGTAGGCTAATGAGCTGGTGAGTACAGAATAATGGTGTGCAGCCAACAAAATCTCATTTATTTTGTTTGGGGGATTTTTCCATGTCATTTTTCTGTTTCTGTTGTTGTGGACAGAACGGTGGACCCTTGGGCCAGCCTGGCGGACTGCGCAGATGAGAAGAGCGAATTCCTTGGAGATGGCACAGGCCGGGAGGCAGAACCAAGACAGAGATGAAAGTGAAGTCTTCACCCTGGAAGCCCAAGATTCCCCCGAGAGGAGCTCATGAGGACCCGGACCACTGGGACTTAGGAGAAGGAACGAGACGAGAAGACAAGCCAAGGTTCACTGTGATTTGGTTCAGTCCATCTGAATCATTACCCATGAAAACCTTCTCCGGAACGGGTATCTTTTCAACATTCTCTTCAGTAAACACTGAAGCAAAGACATTGTTTAATCTTTCTGCAATGGCCTTATCTTCGCTAAGTGCCCCTTTAACCCCTTGATCATCTAACAGTCCAACTAATTCCCTCACAGGCTTTCTGCTTCGGATATATTTTAAAAAGTATTTACTGTGAGTTTTTGCCTCTACGGCCAACTTCTTTTCAAATTCTCTCTTTGCCTGTCTTATCAATGTTTTACATTTAACTTGCCAATGCTTATGCTTTATGCTATTTTCTTCTGTTGGATCCTTCTTCCAATTTTTGAATGAAGATCTTTTGGCTAAAATAGCCTCTTTCACCTCATCTTTTAACCATGCCGTTAATTGTTTTGCCTTCCTTCCACCTTTCTTAATGTGTGGAATACATCTGGACTGTGCTTCTAGGATGGTATTTTTTAACAATGTCCATACCTCTTGCACACCTTTAACCTTTGTAGCTGCTCCTTTCAGTTTTTTTCTAGCTATTTTTCTTATTTTTTTCAAAGTTTCCCTTTTGAAAGTTTAGCACTAGAGCCGTGAATTTGCTTACTGTCCCCCTTCTAGTCATTAATTCAAATTTGATCATATTATGATCACTATTGCCAAGCGGCCCCGCCACCATTACCTCTCTCACCAAATCCTGTGCTCCACTGAGAATTAGATCTAAAATTGCTCCCTCTTTCATCGGTTCCTGAACCAATTGCTCCATAAAAATGTCATTTATTCCATCCAGGAACTTTATCTCTTTAGCATGTCCCAATGATTCATTTACCCAGTCAATATTGGGGTAATTAAAATCTCCCATTATTGCTCACTACCAATTTGGTTAGCTTCCCTAATTTCTCTTAGCATTTCACTGTCCGTCTCACCATCTTGGCTAGGTGGATGGTTGTATACTCCTATCACTATACTTTTCCCCAACACACATGGAATTTCTACCCATAAAAGATTTGATTGTGCATTTAGTCTCATGCAGGATCTTTATCTTGTTGGACTCTATGCCATCCCAGACATAAATCACCACCCCGCCTCCCAGATGGATGCCAAAGACTGAGTACAAAATAACAGGCCCAAAAACTAAGTGGTTAGAGCAGTGGGCTGCAAACAAGGGAAGCCAGGATTCAAATCCTATTGCCATTCCTTGTGATCTTGGGCAAGTCACTTCCCTCTCCATTGCCTTCCCTGTGTCCTGGCCCTTGGTGATTTCACCTGCACCGGTCGATTGGAGAGGGGGGAGGGCGTCATTTCATCCTTCGCCTCAGGCAGCAGATTGCCTTGAGCCACCCCTGGTGCTAACGTTTACCCAGACTGAGCGGAGGCATACCTGGGGATGCGGTTTGGGAAGGGTTTGTGCTTACATACATACTTTTTCATTTTGAAAAGTGTTGCAGCTAAATTTTCATGAAAAAATCAGCATACAAATTAGCAGGTGTAGTTATGTGGGTAGTTTAGGGAGATAATTTTCAAAATAAACTTATCCATGGGGCTGAAAATGAAGGAACATATAACCACCAAGTTTTACTAGGAAACTAAAATTGCCCACAGAGAAAAAGGGGCCATCTTTGAGGTAGGGAGGGAAAATACATGTGCGTAGGAGCAAGGCCCTGTAAAACCTTCTGAGTGTGTATGTGATATACAAAATGGAGTCTCTGACAACATAATGGATACTTGACCTGTCTCTCTGCACATATGCAGGCAAACTGGACTTTTCTGTTGAGTCAAGTAAAGGCCTGGCATGATGGCTGCATAAACAATCTTATTTGCAGAGCTGCCATAAGACAATGAACTATGCTCTAAAATCAGACACCTGGCCCCTGGTGCCAAGAAGAGTGGGGTATTTGAGTCTGCTGCCTGAAGTTCCTAATCAGTGTCTGAGAACGTATCATAAGATGTTTGCTTCACAAAGCCTGGTCAGTGTCATGTCGCCCCAAATATAAACTGCTGAATTTTATAAAAAACAGAGGCAGTGCTGGACCAATTGAATGGCTACCTTGAAGGCTAATTGTTCTCTTTCAGGCTGATACAGTACAGTGCGCAGAGCGCACTGCTAACCCGCATTTGGACGCGCGTTTTCGACGCGCTAGCTTTACCCCTTATTCAGTAAGGGGTAATAGCGCGTTGAAAATGCGCGTCCACCCCCTCTAAAACTAATAGCGCCTGCAACATGTAAATCATGTTGCTGGCCCTATTAGTTATTCCCGCAGATTCAGTAAGTAAAATGTGCAGCCAAGCCGCACATTTTGCTTTCAGAAATTAGCGCCTACCCAAAGGTAGGCGTTAATTTCTGCCGGCACCAGGAAAGTGCACAGAAAAGCAGTAAAAACTGCTTTTCTGTACACCCTCCGACTTAATATCATGGCGATATTAAGTCGGAGGTCCCAAAAGTTAAAAATAATTAAAAATTTAAAAAAATAATTTAAAATCGGCCCACGGCTCGTGGGTTGAAAACTGGACGCTCAATTTTGCCGGCATCCGGTTTCCGAACCTGTGGCTGTCAGCGGGTTTGAGAACTGATGCCGGCAAAATTGAGCGTCAACTGTCAAACTCGCTGACAGCCGCTGCTCCTGTCAAAAAAGAGGTGCTAGGGATGCGCTAGTGTTCCTAGCGCCTCTTTTTACTGCGGGCCCTAATTTGAATATTTTTTTTTACTGAATCGCGCACACAGGAGAGTGGCCTGTGCACGCGCCAGGAGAGCAGGCGCTTGCCCGCTCTCCCGCATCTTTTACTGTATCGGCCTGTTTGTTAGTGAGCTAAGAGGTGCAGAGGAGGAATACCTATAAAAAAAAATTTAAAAAAAGGAGAAACAAAGAACTAGTTTGCTTCAGCCACAAGGAACATCTGTAAGAACTTGACATCTCTTCTGCCATTCCCAGTGTGGAAGAAACTTTTGTAGTTCTCCTCAAGGATTTATAAGGGCCTTCCAAATTAAGCTGGGCTAACACCATATGCAGGGAGGATTCCTCTCGACACCGTCCCAAGAGTGAGATAGCATGACTGAAGATACTCCAGTAGCCAGGGACGAGCCTGACACAGAGACAGCATAACAAGGTATGGGCACTTGTTTCCTCCTGGGGTTTTAATCAGAATGTCACATTGGCAATTTATAAGTGCAAAAAGCAATTGCGTTAACATGTCAGTGTCTTCCTGACTGTACAGTTTAACCAAAATATTTTTCTTTTTTTTTTCCAATTTAATATCAAGCAGAAGATTGAGTCATAACAGTTTGATAGTATCTTCTTCAATACCCTTCCCACTCTAATCAACATTTTCCCACCATTTAGAGGAAGATTTATAGAAACCAAAAGAAATATCTTATAAATAGAAAAGCACATAGGAAAAGCCAAATACAATATGGGAAGTATTAAAACAACATTTCGCCCTTAGGTGTGAGGGTTGGCACAAAAATCATATATTTTCAAATCTAGGCAAAATGTTGTTCTTGGTCTCTGTCAGTTTAAAAAAAACCAAAAAAAACCAAACAGTTCTCAGGTATTGATCCACTAGGGGTAACCTTGGTGTTGCGGGATTCTTCCAACATGCTGCCAAAGCGCCTCTAGCTGCCAGAATAAGATGAGTTATAAAAATGTGTAGTTTCATGTGTACCTCAATATCCAGCAAGGTCAGTTAAAAATACTTTGGGATCCTTGACAATTATAACATTACCAATATTCTGTATTCACTTAACTATCATATCCTAATATTGCTGAACATTGGGGCATTCCCACCCCATTATGAAAGAGTGACTCCCCCCCCCCCCCCCCCCCCCGAGATGCCAACAGTCAGGCGAGTCTCCAGGGTAAAATTTGTGAAGACGGTCTGGAGTAAGGTACCAGCTCCGAAATAGTTTGTATTCATTTTCCAGTAAACAAGAAGAAATGGAGTTTTTCCTAATCGAAATAAAACATAAGTCCCAGTCGTCATCCTCCAAGGGACCTCCCAAGTCATTCTCCCAAGCCAATAATGCTTCGGTTTCTGCTGTATTTCTCCCAGTAAACATTCATACAGCCTATACCCCGAATTCCAAGAGCATTATCACAAAACCCCTTCAAATAAGGTTTTCCCTAGTCTGAGCTCCCCAGCTATACTAGATTTCAGTATAAAATGTTTATTTGTAAATAGGAAAAATGATAACGAGGATATTAAATCGGAGGGTGTACAGAAATGCAGCATTTTCTGCTTCTCTGTACACTTTTCCAGGTGGCTCAGAAATTAACGCCTGCACTTGGGCAGGCGTTAATTTATGAGCGTAAAATGTGTGGATTGGCTGCACATTGGGGTACATTTTAAAAGAAGCGCGCGCGCCTACTTTTCGCGTATCAGGCGCGAACAAAAGTACGCTGGATTTTATAAGGTACTTGCGTAGCCGCGCGTATCTTATAAAATCCGGGATCGGCGCATGCAAGGGGGTGCACATTTGTGCAACTTGCACGCGCCAAGCCCTGCGCGCGCTGCCTGTTCCCTCCGAGGCCGCTACGAAATCAGAGCGGCCTCAGAGGGAACTTTCCTTCCACCCCCCCGCACCTTCCCCTCCCTTCCCCTACCTAACCCACCCTCCCGGCCCTATCTAGACCCCCCCCACACCTTTATCTGAAAAGTTACTACTGCATCCGGGGCAGGCCCCGACACAGGCCGCTGTGTCGGGGTACTCAGCCACGCCCCCGGACCACCCACACGCCCCCGAACACGCCCCGATCCACAACCACGCCCCCTGGCCACGCCCCTGGCCGCCCCTTTTTGCAAGCCCTGGGACTTATGCGCGCCCTGGGGCTTGCGCGTGCCGCCGAGCCTATGCAAAATAGGCTCGGCGCGCGCAGGGGTTTTTTTAAAAGGGTTACACACGTAACCCTTTTAAAATCTGGCCCATTTTACTTTCTGAATCTCTGGTGACTGACTAATGGATGAGCACTGTTAGTTTTCAGGCAGTTTGGCTGTGCGTTTTCAGGGCACTAAACTCCTTACAGTATATAAGGGGTAATAGACGCCCCTTGAAAACACGTGGCCAAACCTGTGTTGAACAGTGCGCACGGTCGAGTGCACGTTACAGAATCGGCCTGTTAGAGTGGAGAGGGAGGGTAAGAGCAGTTTCTTGAGGGCTTCTGGTGGCTGGGAGACTGCATGATAAGCAGAATCACAACAGTAACCCCCTCTTAAGTGCCCCTCCCCCGGGTCCCAGTGGGGAGGAGGACTAGAGTCTTTGAGGTACGTGACTTGGCTGCTCCCCTCCTGGGGTACCTGGATGGAACTGGACCCCTCCTGGGGTTGCAGGGAACAGGATCCCTCTAGGGGTACCTGGACTTCACTGGCTGTAGTGGCATTCACGTCCTGGACCGGATTATTCAAGGAATGATCTGGGACAAAAGTAGAAACTGAACACGGTTAGAGTTTTTTGTTTTTTTTTTCAGAGAGTAAATGCAAACTCTGGATGCTGAATCCCAGATTCTTTTCAGGCAAAGGGTTTTTTGCAGAAGAGGGAAACAAAAGATCTGGGGTGGAGTCAACACTGGACTTGGATTTGGGATACAGTCTGTTTCATAGTTAGGCTCTGGGCAGGTAGTTGCTCTGGTAGACTGAGACTCTACTACAAGATCAGGGCTGGAGGTAAGCTGCGCTCCTGAAGTAATCTTTAAAACCTCCTTCACATGGTCAGACTTAAAACAGGCTGAACCAGGCTTTTGGCAGAAAAAGTGCAAGCTTCTTTACCTGGGACTTGAGTTCTAATTAGCTCCTGATTAGGCACAGCTGGAGTTTCAGGCTTCAAGGTAAGGCTTTCAGTATTAGTTAACAGAGTAGAAACCTCAGAGGTAGTAGAATGGTGGGCGGGCTGTGGGCAAGTGAGATAGAGACCCACTGTTTACTCAAAATCATAGGTTTATATCTTTGATTAATGTGGACTGTAAAATTTATGCTAAGATTGCCCAAAGAGTTCGCAAACTCATGGGTGGATTAATCCCTGTACATCAGGCAGGTTTGGGGGTTTTTTTTAAGGCTCATTTCTCCACAGACAATGCAAGGTTATTTTGTATTATCCTGCACAAAGCTAAAGAGGTGGAGATTCCAGCTGTACCAGTTTGAATAGGTGATGAAAAGGCTTTTGATGGCATGGGAAAGGAGCATTTATTTCATGTTTTAGATTCGTTTGAATTTGGAAAATCTTTTGTGCAAACAATGTGTACATTGTGTTGCAATGCTGCTTGCAGACCTAGCCACAAGCAGCCTCTCACCCTCCCCGCTTCCCAGTGCCGCTGCCATCCCTGCTCTGTGGTGGGTGAGCTGCCGCCAACATTCCGATCTTGTGGACTGGAGGCCGCCGCCGCCGCTGCTTCCAAGCAGCCCAAGCACCACCACCGCCATCCTTGCGGCATGGAGCTGCCGTCTTGCTCCCCTGTCCCATGGCAGGAGTGCCGCCACCAACGTTGCCATCATGTGGCCCGGAGGCCGCTGCCACCTACGCGGCCCGAGCGCCGAATGCTCTTCGCGGCAGGAAGCTGCTGCCAACCTGCTCCTGTTTCATGGCCTGGTGCCGCCTCCAGCCTGATCTTCACGGCATGGAATCCACCGTTGCTGTCCCCAGTCCTGGCTTCTCTCTAGGTGCACAGCCGCGCCTCTCCTGATTATTTAAAGGGCCTGCAGCGGGGAAAGCCCCGTGGTCCCACCTGATGACTTCATCTGGGCGTCTCCTCTTCAGCCCTATAAAAGGGCCCTTCACCAGTCCCTCATCACTTTTGCAAGGAGCCAGTCCGCTCCTGGATTCCTTGTTTGCTCCAGCTCTTCATTCCAGGAGGCTCCAAGGTCCATCTTCGCATCTTCAAGGCCCTCTTTTCTCTATGGGAGTTCCCTTGTCTTCGTCCATGGTTCCTGGTCTCACATCGGATCCTGTGTCCTCATCCATTTTGTCTTCAGATGTTCCTGTCTCCAGATGTCCTAGTTCTCTCCGTCTCCTCTCTTCGGGTGTCTTTGTCCTCGGATGTTTCAGTTCTTCGATACCTGTCTCCAGTTGTTCCAGTACTTCTGTTCCTTTGTCCTATGGTCCCTGATCCTCTAGTTCCTAGTTCTGGGTTTCAAGCCTAGCCTCGCCCACCAGACCCCGCCTCCAGATGACCATTCTGTGAATAAATCCGTATTTGATCCGGTGTCCATTTCCGTTCATTGGAGTCCTGTTCCAAATGGTTCTTTCTTCAAGTGGTGCTCGAATCCCTCCTTCATCCTGAGCCTCAGTCCTGAGCTTGTCTGTGTATCCTGAAACCTTGTCCGAGTCTCCAAGTGCCTTGTCTCGTCCAAGACTCCAAGTGCCTACATCTCGTCCAAGCCTCCAAATGCCCTGTCTCGTCCAAGGCTCCAAGTGCCTACGTTTTGTCCAAGTCTCCTAGTGCCTATGTTTCATCCTTGTTCCAGTGTCATCGCCTGTCCTTGACCTCTTTCCGTCCTGTCACACCTGCCATTCCTAGGCGGCAGGTCCAAAAGGGCTATCGAGTGGCCGGAGGGCTACCCCAGAGACCAGTATTGCGTTGCTGGGTCTCTTCTGGTGCGTTCGAGTTTGGCACAGGTCAGGGTCCCGAGTCTCTAGCCTGTCTGCCCGTGCTCAGATGCGTATCGCCTGCCTCGGCGCTTCTCCAGAGTCCTCCTCTGGGGTTGTGCCATGGCCCAAGGGCACACTTTCTCTCCAAATCAGGACTGCTTCTTAGCGCTCCCGCAACATACTGTTTGGAGCCCCTAGAACGAGGTTGTGCATGAATAATATTCAGTGCCCCTGGTTTCCCTTAGCAAATATTTCAAGAGTCTGTGGCAAGAGTCTACAAATTCTGTTGAACATTTTTCAAAATTCCTCAGTAACTATTTGATAAATTTACACAATTTTCCATATCTTTGCATATTAAAGGTTTTTTTTTTTAAGTTATTTTCTGACATTTCTGTGTCCAGTTAATTAATTAATTTTTTTATTAGAGGAAAAGGGATCTTAGAGGCTGGGGAGAAAGGAGGGGAGGGGATCTGGAAATGGGAAGAGAGAGGATTTCAAAACAGGAAAAGGAGATCTCAGAGGAGGGAAATGAAGAAGGGATCTCAGGAGAGAGAGAGAGAAAGATGATGGAAGAAGATAGAGCACAGAGAGAGAGAAGAGGATGGGGGAATCGGGGAGGATAAGGAAAGGAAATGAGAATAAGGCATAGAATAACATGAAACATTTAATTTGCTCAGGGGAAGCGACACATTCCACTTTAAATCAGCAGTGAAAATGCTGACAGACACAGGAGGAAACTCTAGGAAGTAAGTTTGAAATTGCCTGACCCTGTCACTGAGGATACCAACCTGGCTCTGCCCCCTCCTCGGGTGACATCACTGGTGCTGATGTCCCATAAAGAGAAGACTCACGATCGGGACACACTTAATGGGACGTACCTATGAGCATGCTCCTTTAAGCGCCTCTTAATCGAGACTTCAAGCGATCGGTTAAAATGTACGTTTTTATGATATAATTTGTAGGTGCATTATGCTATGATCTCTGCTGTCTATGTTTGTAGCTCACAAATAGTGTTTCATTTTAATTGAGCTAAGGTAATAATAATAATGAGAGATGTATTATCAATAATGATTTTAATTGAATGCTGAGTTTTAAAGATATTTAAAGTTAAAGCAGGCATTTTTTTTAACATTTCATTAAGATAATGATTTTTAAAGATCGTCTTTCTAGTTGAGTTTACTTGTATTTGCAGATTGAGCTGATATGGTTGATGTAGAGGTAATTAATTAGATTTAATTACCTGATAATACATTGTGTGGTACTCATTTATCACAGAAAAATCTTGCTTCTTAAAGTTAAGAAAAAATGTGCTTGGGGAATGAAAATATTAGCCTTAAATTTAAGAAGATTATTCCTGTTGTCTTGGGAATGGGTCAATATAATGTGATGAGTGCTACATTTAAGCACTGAGTAGCAATGAATAAGAAGCAAGTTTGGATTTATCCTAGGATTGATTTTGTATAACAGGTTAGCAAATCATTGCAAATGCCTATGAATTTAAAAATAGGTTATATAAATGCTTGTTCATTAAAAAGCATAACTCCCACAATACTTGGATAGGAAATTAGATCTGTGTTTTACTAAATCATAGTACATTAATGCTGATATGCTAATACTGAATGTGTTATGTCCACCAAGTTACATGGATGATCATTGTCCCAGAGAGGACAGAAGTGGTTGAAGAATGGTAGGGATTCATAAATAAATCTGTGTCTCACTCATTATGATTCTGAATTTGAATCAAGCCATGAAGGCCTGGTAGCAATGCCCATTTTGTCGTCTCTCTCTTTAATGTACTATCCCCAAGTCAAAAAGGAAGGTTCCTTTTCTCATTAGCAGAGTCCATAGATGGTCTTTATCTTGTGATAGTCTTTATCTAATTTTGGGTGATTCTACATTATGGGATAATCTACCCCAATATGTAGATGAGTTTCTAACTGTGATTTCATCTTTGGGGTTATGCAGCTGATTGATTTTCTAACTCATACCATAGGCCACTCTCTTGATTTACTTTTTGTGCCAGATTTACGGGTCAATATTGGCATTATTGATGACTTAAAAGAGCAGAAAGTGTAGTGGATTGATCATTTAATATTACAGGTAAGTTATCCCTAATATCTGTGAACAGGCAACTAGTTGGGAGCCTGAGTGTAACCTATATAGAGGCCTACAGATTTAGAAGAGGTTAAGACAATATATCATTGATCATTTTCTTCCAGATTATAATGTTGAATCTTTAGTAAATCATTTTAATTGCTCATTATCTCAGACTTTGGATAAAGTCATCCTGGCAAAGCTGACAAATGCCTGAAAATCGTCTAGACAAACTCTCTGGTTTACAAAAGAGCTTTTAATTTTAAAAAGAAAACTGTGATATGCTGAACGTCAGTGACATAAATGTCACAATGCTGAAAGTAAACAAAAGTATTCAATACTGTGAAACAATATAAGAGAGCTTTAACTTGGTCAAAAAAAAAATACTTCCATTAGGATACAAAGATCTGTGAACCGCCTACAGGAGTTTTATCAAATGACTAAGGAATTACTTGATAGATCTTCATTAGAAAAGTCTGCTTGTCCTTTGGATTGTAATGTGTTGGCTAATTACTTTAGTACCAAGATTGATATATTACAAGTTGCTTTTTCCATCAGCTTTGCTGCATCCACAGAGTCCTAACAAGGTTATTTTTGAATTGAGTTGGTAGTCTTTTGATATAGTGACAAAATTAGAGGTTACAACTTTGTTATCCTCTATAAAATTATTAACGTCGCCATTTGATCTCTGTTCAGTTTGGATTATTCAAAGTCTTAAGGATTCCTTTGTTGACTCCTTGGTTAATAAAGTTAATACATCAATGTCTCAAGGTAACGTTTCAACAGTCCTTAAAACAGCATGAATCCATCCTGCAAGAAAAAATCATTCCCATAGTAAGCACTGATATAACTAATTATTGACTCATATCAAATTTATCTTCTTTGGCAAAAATAATAGAGAATTGTGCCCTGAACCAACTGCAGGACTATTTGTATAAACAAAATGTTCTTGGTATACATCAGAGTGGCTTCAGGAATGACCATAATACTAAAACCTTGTTAGACTCTATCCTTCGTGATTGAAATGGATAGTGAAGACTCCATTATATTGGTGTTACTTGACATATTGGTAGCTTTCGATACTTTGAGCCATATCCTATTAGTAAATTGACTTATTGGAATAGGAGGTACAGATTTACAATTGTTCAGATCTTTCTTATCTAACAGAAGTGCGAGTGGATAGTAATTGTTCCCTTATAAAGAAAATTCTGGTGTACCCCAGGGCTCAGCTCTCGCAGCTGTGTTATTTAATATTTATTTTGTCCATTGGAGGGGATTATAAACTCATGTGGAATAAAATGAAAATGTATGCTGCTGATATTCAGCTTTATATAGCAGTTGGAGAGGATGTAAAGGCCACCTTGATTCAGTTAACAGGTTATTATTTATTATTTTTATTTATTTAACTTTTTTCTATACTGTCGTTAAGATGGATACCATCACAACGGTTTACAGTAAGGCACATAAAAATGCTACTAAAATATATCAAATTACACAGGTGCTGTAAAGGTTCGGTAACATCGTTTGTAAACTATATTAATTGGTAAGTGTGATAAATCAAGTCCATTTCTCACTGTATCAGTTTTGGATACAAGATTAGCTTTATCATTGTAATTTTATCCTTTATTGAACGAAAAAAAATGAAGATAAAACTAAAATAAAAAATAAAAACTACACACATATTGATTTCGGTTCTGTGTGTGGGTGTTCAATTGTTTGTGCCTTGCACTTCCCTGGTTGAAGCAGAGCCCCCGGTTTTCTATGACAGATTTTTAAGATTCTATGGCAAAAATTAGCAAATTCCGTGGCAGACTTTTCAAAATTCTGCAGCAAAAATGTGGCAAATTTGCATCATCATCATTTCTTTAATTTGTTTCACACCTTTTCATCCAGAAAGTTCAAGACATGTTACAGAGAATGCCCTGAGTTAGGCATTGATAAAAAAGGTTACAGTGTTTACATGATTAGTATATAAAAATCATGAGGTTATAGAATAGGAATATAGAGATACCTATAAGTGTTAGCTAGGTATGAATAATTTCTAGTATAAAAGAAGAACAGCTATAGACTTATCCAGTTGCAATATCTTATAATCATAGCGCATTACTGTTAGGATTTCGCTTGCTTTGCAGCCTTATTCTAACTTCATGATGCCTCCCCACCAGCAGTGTGCTTCATCACTAGTCTTGCCAAGCTCCTCCTCACTGCCCTTGTCACACCCAAGTTCCAGCCTTATGTAAACCTGTCTTGCCATAGTAGCCTTGTCTTCTCATGATATCACTTCTGGCTCTGTGACCTGACCTTTGTTCTTGCTTACCTTGCCTTGTGGCCTACAAGCCTTCTGCCTTGCCTTGCATTGAGGCCCTCAGGCCTATCCTGCCTTGTTTAATTCTTGAGGCCATTTGGCCTATTCGCTTTTGTATCCTGCCTTGGGGCCTTCAGGCCTATTCTGCCTGTTCTAAGCCTTGCTGCCTTCGGGCTTCTGTGTTCTTTGTTCTGTGTTTCCCTTGTCTGCTTTGTCTAGTTCTATCCTAGTCTTGTCCTGTCTCTTCCAGTATCCAGTCCTGCCTGTACCAGAGTCTTGTCCCTGCCTTGACTCACCCTTGTCTTATCTAGTTCCAGGTCCTGTTCTGCCTGCCTTGTTTCAAGCCTGCCTCATCCAAGCCTTGCCTCTGTGGCCTCACCACCATGATGTACTGCTGCTGCAGAGACCTACTGGCCCCCAGAACCCAAGGGCTCAACCTGTGGGAAAGGGGGCTGGCTAGGCGTAAGATGGTCCTGTCTTGTCCTAAGTCCTGTCTTGCAGTCCTTGTTTGCTCCCCAGATGGGTTTTCCAGACTCCAGGGCCCGCAACAATTACAATCTAAAAGTTAATAGTGAAGAAGCTATAGCATAGTAAGGATCTATATACAAAGTTATTTAGAGGAAGGTATAAAGAATTTAATATATTTAATGATTTATATACATAGTTGTTGGGAGTTATGTACAGAAGTTCTTTTATCATATTTTTGTTGTTGGTCCTTTATAGGCAGTTTGTCACTGGTGTGTAGCAAACACAGCTTCAAAGATCCACATTTTCAGCAATTTTCTAAAAGATAAGAGATCTGGAGCAAGTCTGATATGGAGTTGTAGGGAGATCCTTAATGCTAGTACTGAGCCTGTGAAAGTTTTCTTCTGAGTTCTGGAGAGGCTTATAATTTTGCATGATGGTACCACTAGATGTACTTGGGTTAGTGAGTATAAAGGGTAGGGTGTTTAGGAATTGAGAGATCTATCAAGGTAGATTGGTGCCATAACTGTGAGTGTTTTGTAGGCTAGAGCTAGAAGTTTGAATTTTGTGCAATAATGAGTTAGGAGCCAGTGTAAGGTTTTCAGCATGGGGGATAATGTGATCAAATTAATTTGTCTTCATTATCATGCAGGCTGCAGCATTTTATATGAGTTGTAGTTTATGGTTCAGGTTGAAAAATCCAGAGTAGAGGGCATTAAAGTAGTCTAAATGAGAGATTATAAAGGCTTGGATAACATTTGCGAAGGCGGTGGCATCCAAAAAGGGTCACAGATGACGAAGATGGCAGAGGTGGAAAAAATCTGTTTGGATACTGCTTGAATCTAGACTTGGGTGGCAAGTTTAGAATCTAGGATAAAGCCTATGCTATGCATTTGGGTGGTGAGATTGATAATTGTTCCATTGAGAGTCAATTTGGGGTAGGGTGGTTGGGTTCTTTCTTACTGATCCATAACATCTCTGTATTTTTTGGGTGTAGGCTCACTTTGTTTTGGAGTAACCAGTTGGCAATTGATGCTAGGCAATGAGGTTGGTAATGGTGAGCCTGGGTTCATGCTGAGTGGTATTAGTAGTTGAATGTTGTCGATGTAGGAATAGTATGTGATGTGATAGTCTTTGAGTTTGCCGAAAGGTGCCATGTAAATGCTGAACAAAGTGAATGAGAGGATGGAACCTTGTGGTACACCACAGGAGAGGGCATATGGATCTGAGATAACACTTCCTGGGACTACTGATTGGATACATTCAGTTAGAAAGGATAGGAACCAGGCCAGTGCTGAGCCAGTCACTCCCAGTCAGGTAGCCTGGAGATGAGGAATTTATGGTCTATTGTAGCAAAGCTGCTGAGAGATCCAGGAGTATTAGTAGCGCCATGTGTCCGGGATCTAGATGAATTTTGAGTCCGTCAATTATGTAACCTTTTTTTCTGGGATAAGACATATCCTAAAGGTCCATAAAAGAATTTGTATCTCGGGGCTCCATTGTCAAGCTCTTTTTCCTTCTTCCTATCTTCAGAGTAGGCTCTTTCTGATGGGGGAAAGGAAAACCTTTAAGGCCCAGGGTAGGTGTATCTTCTTTTGTGTGTGCATTATCCCAGCTCTTCAGGGCAGGTACCTGTACAGACCAGGTTAGTCTCACTGAATGGGTGTTCAAATAAAAGTAATGTATAAATAACATAAAGTCTAAATACATCTAGGTTTGGTGATGACAGGAGAGTACAGGATTACAGTCTTTCTGTCCTGGTATAAGTGGCTCTCAGTGTGGGGAGTTGAGATTTGATTATCCTCCATGGAGGGGATGAATAAGTATCCCAACATGGCTAGGGTGGCCTAGCAGTGGGTAGGGTTCCTGGTTCCCGCAGTACCTGAGTGCAAGTCCCAATCTACAATCTGGCTGTTGTCCTGCATCCCAGAGTGGAAACTCTGTTGGGGATCACCAGGTGTTTTCCTCCTCTTCTCTCCACCTCTGATATTAGGAGAATTTTTGGAGGAAAAGTCAGCAAATCTTAGCTTCCACTTCTGGGCAAGGAAGGGGATCAGAAAAATTCTTCCTTCCTACGTAGATGGTAAAATCTCAATATTAGAGAAAAAATACTGGAATCTCAAGGTGATCTCTGCAACCTCCTCTTATTGGAGTGAAGAGGTAAACAGATTCCTCCTGCACTCTTGGAAAGGGGGTTTCTGCCTCCCAGAAGGTACAGGTCTTGTACATAAAAATCTGAAAATGCATTCAAAGGGGAAAAACTCACATTTCCTTTTTTCCCTCCATTCTTTATCACAAAGACCTGGCAAGGTAGTGTTTCTCCTTTTCTTATCTAGGCAGAGGGCCTAAACTTAGAGAGTACACCAAAACCCATCTATCCCCTCAAAATTCAAATCTTCATTGCCTCACTATACCCTAGACCAACTCCCCTTTCTGGAATTGGATTATACCACCACAGACATCCTCAGGGGGAGCTGCTGTAGGGAATGGTATCTCCCTTCTAGCTGACTAAATTCAAGGGCAGGAATAAAGGGCCATCTAGTGGAAACCTAGGGGGTCTATACATACAGTTTCAGTGATATGATGTGTACAGAAGATGGATTGGTAGGAGTCCAATGCATTGGTGGTGATGAAATACTCCATTTTTACTAGTACTGCCTTCTCTATGATTTTACTTAGGAAACGAAAGTTTGATTCAGGTCGATAGTTTCAGTCATTGGAGTCCAGGTTCAATTTCTTCAAGATGGGTCTTACTATCACTCTTAACATAAAGATTCACATCTCTGATTAGGCAAAAAGTCAAATATATATTGAAAAATATTCACATTGGTTTTTTTTAATATAATTGTATTTTTAATGCATTTCACAATATAACACAAAATACATTGTACCAAAAGGGAGAAACATTCTAAAAATCAAATTAAATAGAAAAAAGAAAATATTATAAAGAAAATCAAATTACTATCTCTCCCATTCAACAGGAAATAGAGAGGAGAATCCAAGAGAGAGAAAATCAAACGAAGTATCTATGTAATAAGAAAAAGGAGCATTACCAACACCTTAATTTAAATGCCGTTCTACAGTAAGTGATTCTTAGGTGTGCACATCCAAAAAAGACTGTAATTGTGATGTCTCAAAAAAACCATAATTTGCATTTTGGAATTTCAATATGCATTTACACGGATATCGTAATATAAACTAAGCTCCACGTAACAATGCCTCAGGTCTCATAGGGGGTTGTTTTCCAACACGTGTTACGGCTTTTTCGCACACATTAATGTGTTTTTGCGTGCGAAAAATGCCTTAAAGCATGCAAAAAGCACCATAACACATGGTGCGATGCTAATTTGGAAAAGGGGGAGGAGTTCGGGCGGGATGTCTGTCAAGGTGGGCTGGCTTCGCAGTTTGCTACCCATGTTGAGAGTCGATCAAGCTAGGTTGAGAGAACATTGTACAAATCTGAGTTTCCTCACTCCGAAAGACATCACATCTTCACAATAATGTACTGTTCTGTTCGTACGTCTCTGCATGTCAAAGTGGCCTCTAACCCCTACACTACTACCTAAATCTCACCTCGAGTTACTAGGTGGGCTCCTATAGAGGTATAAATACCTAACCACTAGAAGGACCCTATAGCTAGTCTGTCTTTCTTTCTCGCTCTAGCTAGAAATTTCTTCTCCATTCCTGGGTTATCCTAGTAACATCTGGATATATCCAGACTTTCTGACCATATCATTCATAAAGGCAAAGGAGACTAACATAGGGCCTCATTTTCCACCCAGATCGCATGCGATAAGGGCCGTTTTGCATGCGAAATGTCCCTTACGCGTGCGATACCAAAATGGGGGAGGAGTCGGGGCGTCACCGGGGCCGACTCCGCGAAGATGCCGTGGACGACGAAAAGTTAAGGCCCTTTTCGTGTCCAAGTTTGCTCCCAATAGCTACACCTTCTATGGTGGCGCTATTGGGTGCGAAATCGGCAGCGATCGCACCGTGACAGTGCGATCGCTGCTGGCTAGCGCAGGCCCTCCCCCCATTTTGGCCCCTGCCCCTCATTCCCTAAAGTATCGCAGGCCTGCTATACTTTAGAAAATGAGGCCCTTAGTGGAATCTCAGTTTCTTGAGTCAACTCCAGTACATATGTAATGTTCACAGAACGTTGATCTTGAGGTTCACTGCCAGGTGCTTTCATCACATTTTGAGGCAAATAGAGGCATGGCTTCTGTTGGTATCTTAAGAATATTAACCAGGTAACTCTTGAAAAAATCCACTAAAGGCATCATCTTGATAATAGGAAAATTAAGAATCCTTAAATTAAGACACTTTAAATTCTCAATATTTTCCAACTTTTTAACAAGAACAAATTCAGATTACACTAAATTTTATTGAATTATTTCCACAGAAGCTATTCTTTTTTCCATAGAATTTAATTTTGTATCGTGTTGGTGACCAATTTCTCTGTATTTATTCCACGTTTAATAGTCTCTAGGAAAGATTGTGTCAGAGAGGCAATTGCAGATTCTATTGAAACTAAAGCATTCCAAACTGTGTCAAGTGTTATAACTACAGGTTTGATTAAGGTTAATACAGCACCCGATATTATCGGAATGGCACCACTTCACTCAGTAGGATGTTAGAGTCCCGAACCAAATGCATCATTGGAGTAGTCAAAGGAATCTTCCCAGGAAAATTAGAGGTAGAAACCTCAGTGGAAACTTCTGAAAAGGTTTCCCCAACAGTTGCTGCAGCGTCGGAAGCAAACCCCATATTCTTTGCTTCCTCTCCGGTAAGGTTGATTTTCCCCTAATTTCAAATGGGAGACTGAAGCTGACAAAGAACTCACCGGGATCAGTCCACAGGGAGGGGATGGTGTCACAGGCATGCCGGGGCTAAGCAAGATCTCCTTGGCCAGTGGGGGTGGTGTTTGCTCCTCACCTACCCGCGCAGCAGCCTTTGCTCCCAGCAGTATTGGCATAGAGGAGAAGCTTTCAATCTTCTGTTGACTTAAATCCATATTCCCCGAACTAGGTAAATTCGAATGCAGTTTAGGCTTACGTTAGGTGTGAGGCATTATTTGAGGCAAATCAGCAGCAAAAAAATACTAACTGAAGTAATCAAAAGAAGAGAGCTCTAATCCTGCTCTGGAAAGAAATACAATGAGTGAGATAATCAAATTTGCAGATGACACAAAATTGTTCAGAGTAGTTAAATCACAAGCAGATTGTGATAAATTGCAGGAAGACCTTGTGAGACTTTGTGAGACTGGAAAATTGGGCATCCAAATGACAGATGAAATTTAACGTGGATATGTGCAAGGTGATGCATATAGGGAAAAATAAGTTATAACCCATGCTATAATTACACAATGTTGGGTTCCATATTAGGTGCTACAACCCAAGAAAGAGATCTAGGTGTCATAGTGGATAACACACTGAAATCATCAGTTCAGTGTGCTGTGGCAGTCAAAAAAGCAAACAGAATGTTGGGAATTATTAGAAAGGGAATGGTGAATAAAACGGAAAATGTCATAATGCCTCTGTATCTCTCCATGGTGAGACCGCACCTTGAATACTGTGTACAATTCTGGTCGCCGCATCTCAAAAAAGATATAAATGCGATGGAGAAGGTACAGAGAAGGGATGTGAATCGGGCTTCGGACGATTGAAAATATCGTCGATATTTTCAAAATTGTCTGAAATCGGGGGCTCCCCCGAAACGATAGGAAAACCCCACGATATTGTTTGTGGGGGTTCTCTTATCGTTTTGGGGAGAGCGGGAAAAACGGCACACAAAAATAACCCTAAACCCACCCCGACCCTTTAAAATTAATCCCTTTGCTTCTCCCACCCTCCCGACCCCCCCCCAAAAACATTTTACATGTACCTGATGGTCCAGTGGGGGTCACGGGAGCGATCTCCCGCTCCCGGGCCGTCGGCTGCCACTAATCAAAATGGCGCCAATGGCCCTTTGCCCTTACCATGTGACAGGGTATCCATGCCATTGGCCGGCCCCTGTCACATGGTAGGAGCACTGGATAGCCCGCGCCATTTTTTAAGATGGCGAAGGACGTCCATTGCTCCTACCATGTGACAGAAGCTGGCCAATGGCACCGAATCACAGTGGCGCTGGCCATCCAGTGCTCCCTCCATGTGACAGAGGCCGGCCAATGGCACGGATACCCTGTCACATGGTAAGGGCAAAGGCCATTGGCGCCATTTTTATTAGTGGCAGCCGATGGCCCAAGAGCGGGAGATCGCTCCCGGGACCCCCAGTGGACCACCAGGTACCTGTAAAATGTTTTTGGAGGGGTCAGGAGGGTGGGGAAAGCAAAGGGATTAGTTTTAAAGGGTCGGGGTGGATTTTTTGTTTATCGGCTCGGGTGCAGCTGATAAACAAAACCGCGATCGGAAAAAAACCCCACATGTGAATCGGAACCAGAATCCGAACCGATTCTGGTTCCGATTCACATCTCTACTCTGTATCGCTCTATGGTGAGACCGCACCTTGAACACTGTGTACAGTTCTGGTCGCCGCATCTCAAAAAAGATATAATTGCATTGGAGAAGGTACAGAGAAGGGCTACCAAAATGATAAGGGGAATGGAACAACTCCCCTATGAGGAAAGACTAAAGGAGGTTAGGACTTTTCAGCTTGGAGAAGAGACGGCTGAGGGGGGATATGATAGAGATGTTTAAAATCATGAGAGGTCTAGAACGGGTAGATGTGAATCGGTTATTTACTCTTTCGGATAGTAGAAAGACTAGGGGGCACTCCATGAAGTTAGCATGGGGCACATTTAAAACTAATCGGAGAAAGTTCTTTTTTACTCAACGCACAATTAAACTCTGGAATTTGTTGCCAGAGGATGTGGTTAGTGCAGTTAGTATAGCTGTGTTTAAAAAAGGATTGGATAAGTTCTTGGAGGAGAAGTCCATTACCTGCTATTAAGTTCACTTAGAGAATAGCCATTGCCATTAGCAATGGTAACATGGAATAGACTTAGTTTTTGGGTACTTGCCAGGTTTTTATGGCCTGGATTGGCCACTGTTGGAAACAGGATGCTGGGCTTGATGGACCCTTGGTCTGACCCAGTATGGCATTTTCTTATGTTCTTATGCATCAGCCATCTTGGATCCCCACATTGTTTGTTTTTAAACAATATTTAAACAATATACAAGTAAAAATGTACCAAGCACAAAAATCAACAATTTATTAAGATACATTAAATGTTACTTTTGTGTTGAATTGAAATAGTGCATAGTTCATATTTTCTTAAGAAAGTCCTTATCTTTTCAAGTATATGAGCTTCTAAATGCTAAACATGCTCTCATCAACAGTTTGTCATGCTATTAATTACACAGAAAGATATGCGCACATTATTGGACACATGGTAACAGATACAAAAAGGCTTTGAATTTGCACAAGTTTGAAACTTATCAGTAATAGGGATGTGCATTCGTTTGCAACAAAATAGTAGTAAAGATGATATTTCCTATTTCGTTGCATTTCGGGGGGCTGACGAAACAAAAGGAAAACCCATGAAATTAGTATGGTTTTCTTATCGGTTTTTTTGGGGGGGGGAGGAGAAAGGGCACATAAAAAAAAACAACCCCATACCTTCAAATTTAATGAATTGCAAACCCCCACCGTCCCAAGACTTGCCTGACCCCCCCCCCCCCCCAAGACTTGCCGAAAGTCCCTGGTGGTCCAGCGGGGTCCCGGGAGCGATCTCCCCCTCTCGGGCCGTCGGCTGCCAATAATCAAAATGGCGCCGGTGGCTCTTTGCCCTTAGCATGTGACAGGGGCTGCCGGTGCCATTCGTTGGCCCCTGTCACATGGTAGGAGCAATGGATGGCCCGCGCCATTTTTTAAGATGGCGAAGGACGTCCATTGCTCCTACCATGTGACAGAAGCTGGCCAATGGCACCGAATCACATCTCTAAACAGTAATAGTGTCAATCACCATGGTTTCTATGAAGTGAAATTGCCTTCTCTGCCAGCTGTGAGACACCAGCAGTTTCAGACTTCCAAAAACACATCCAGGTCTTTGTAAATGGCCACATATGCAGGTACAAGAACCTTTGTATAAAGATGAAATTCTTCTAAATGGATATTAAATCAAAATCATCTTTAGTTTGATAAAGATTTAAGAGATCTTTCAGGGATCAAACATTATTACTGCTTTCTCTGTCAACTCCAGCTTCATCCGCCACCCTTCACTTCAGGAGGAAGACAGAGCTCCCTGAAGGCTATTTGGAAGGGAAGGGGCTGAATTAGGAGCAGAGACTGAAGGCAGTCAGACAGCCTGCAGCTTTCTTTAAAACCATGAACTGAAAGATGTGAAACCTTTCTGAAATTTCAATTCTGTGGCAGGTTTTCAAATATGCACAGCAAGTTAAGGGGCGGATTTTAAAAGCCCTGCTCGCGTAAATCCGCCCGGATTTACGCGAGCAGGGTCTTGCGCGCCGGTGTGCCTATGTTCCATAGGCCTACTGGCGCGCGCAGAGCCCCGGGACTCGCGTAAGTCCCGGGGTTTTTCGAGGGGGGCGTGTCGGATTGGTGCGGCGTTTTGGGGGCGGGACGCAGCATTATGGGGGTGTGGTTTTGGCCCGGGGCCAAAACCACACCCCCATAATGCTGCGTCCCGCCCCCGTCCCGTCCCGTCCCGTCCCGTCCCGTCCCTCCGGGAGGCGTAAATCCCCCGACAAAGGTAGGGGGGGGGTCTAGATAGGGCCGGGGGGGGGGGGGGGTGGGTTAGATAGAGGAAGGGAGGGGAAGGTGAGGGGAGGGCGAAAGCGAGTTCCCTTCGAGGACGCTCCGATTTTGGAGCGGCCTTGGAGGGAACGGCGGCAGGCTGCGCGGCTCGGCGCGCGCCGGCTACATGACATCGGCAGCCTTGCGCGTGCCGATCCTGGATTTTAGCTGATACGCGCGTATCTACTAAAATCAAGCGTACTTTCTTAAAATCTACCCCTAAATATGCAGTATATCTCCCAGCCACACTATTGTAGGAGACTAGGGGGCACTGGATTGAAGAGTGGATTAGAAATAATAGACTTAATCTCATCCTTATAAAAAACAAAGTTTTATGAGTGGGACCTAATGAAATCCCATTGAATTTAAAAAGGTCTCCATTTGAATAATTGTATCAATCCTTTCATCTCAAAGGCTAGAGACCTCTGTGTCATTCTCGATACCCCACTCATGTTGAGACCACAAGTCAGTCTTGTTTTGAAATCAGCATTTTATAAATTGTGGCTAGCGAGGCATGTCAGATATGTTCTTTCTAAGGATGATTTCAGACCTATAGTTCAGACTCCTGTGCTTAGCACACTGCATTACTGCAATGGTTTGTATCTAGGCCTTCCTCGAGAATAATTACAAGCTCTGCAGCTGTTTAGAACCCTCAGCAAGGTTGTCATCATAGAGAACACATTACCCCCAATTTGAGGGCTTTTCATTGGTTTCTGCTAGCAAACCAAATACAATTTAAAGTACTGATGTTAATTTTTAAAGTATGCTTTATAAGAAAACCATGGACTTAAGCAAAAAAAACAAAAACAATTGAAATAAAGTGGGGAACATATGGCCAATCATATGTAGAGATGATACCAAGCACTCTGAACTATACTTTGTCCCTCAATGTGTTTGTTTGCCAACATATAATTATAGTCCATATGATGTGCACATACGTGAAAGCAGCTCACCCTCTTTTAAGACATCTATATTATTGATCACACAGTTTATGATATAACTGTTATATTCAATACTACATTCCTCTACCTGCTGCAAGGGGAAATGCACCTCGAGCAAACATCTATCACGTAGCTCATCTGATTATGGGAAAGTGTGAGCATCTCAAGATTTGCTTCGACATCTTTAACTCAAATGCCCGCCACAACTGTGTTTTGGTGCATCAGAAATGCCTGCTTCGGGGGCTTCAATTTCAATAACTTTAGCTCTTCTGCGGAAATCTGTGGAGTTCAGGTGCATTTCGTTCCATTTCTACCACTCCCTGAGAACTGCGAGAGAAACATAGATTATTTTATACTTTATTCTTTAACTTTCAGCTACAGATCGTATGATCTCATTAGACCAATAAAAAAAGAAAAGTCCAGCTCTTTGAATAAAAGAGTAAAGAAGCATGTGATCAAAAAACATCAATCGGGAAAGGTCACAATGACATAATGCCAAGATCAAAAGTTCATACACTGTGATGTGTGTTTTGAACTTGGTGCTATGTAGCTGTGCCTTTTCCCAAAACCAAAAATAGGTGTATACTTCTCCAGGGTTATAAAATAGCATATATGAACATAAAGAGCTCCTTTGAAAATTCACTTTTAAGTATGTTAGTGATATTTATTTCCTGTTATAAAAGAAAGTGGATGGCATACTTGCTCATTTCCCCTGGAAAGTGAATTATCTGTGTATAGCTCTCCTGAAACTTAAAATAAGCGAAGAGACAAGTGGGTCAGCTTTCCAAACTTTCTTCTGCATATATTTTGAAGCAAGGTGGGCTGTGGAAGCAAAATTGGAGCACAGAAAATAACCCTTAATGATTGGAGGTGAAAACACCACTACTCTTTTCTCTTTTCCTGTGTCATATTCCAGTGATAGTTCCTACAAAAAAAAACATTAAAGGAATTTTAAGTATTAATATCAACCTCTATAGCATCTCATAAATTTGATGATTAATTGGAAATGAAATGGAAAGACATGCCAAAGTGCTTCAAAGGTATCACCCAATTTTTAAAATGAATAATTCATATATTAATTGGCCTGGGTGGCAAAGACAGGGTGTGAAAATGTTGGGTAGCAATTTCTCAAAGGTTTAAGTGATTTTGGTTAAGGCACTGTATAATAGCAGGAAAACTGATATTCATTGAAGGATGTTTCAGAGATTTCTAAAACTTCTGATAATGTGCTGGTAACCTCTTAAATGGCTTTGGGTTTCTATCAATCCCCTAGATTCATCAAAAAGTATTACTAATGCATAGATAATGCAATTTTGGTAACTTACTGCTTCGTATTGGTATGGTAAACTCCTGAGTGAGAGAGTATCTACAAGGGTCCTCATAGTAGGGAAGTTTTTATATCTCTATAGGAGGGCCACCTGATAGATCGAGGTGAGGTGTTAGTGGTGGTTTAGGGTTTAGGAGCCAGTTTTGCATGCAGAGTGAGACGTACAAACAGCACAGTACACCTTGGTGAAGATTTGACGTCATTTGGAGTGAGGAAAGTCTCACAAAAATGAAATGTTGTACTATGTTATCTCAAGCTAGAGTGGAGTGGAGTAGAGAGAGAGAGCCTCTGGGGAGGGCCTCGATGTCTGCACCTATTTATATCTCTATAGGAGGGCCACCTAATAGGTCAAGGTGAGCTGGTGGTGGTTTAGGGGTCAGTTTCGCATGCAGAGTGAGACGTACAAACAGCACAATATACCTTGGTGAAGATTTGACGTCATTTGAAGTGAGGAAAGCCTCAGAAAGATGAATTTTTGTACTATGTTATGGCGTTAACGTGTTATCGCGTGCGTTAATGCCATAATGCATTTTGATGAATGATGGGGTCTGTTTGCAGGGATAGGGGGTAGAAAAAGTGTGAGAAAGGGACTTTTAAAGGAACCTTGTGCAATAGGTTATTTTTTGGAGCATGTCATTGCAGGTTTTGATGTCCATATTTCTCTTTCATGTATTGTATTTTACTGCTCAAAGGGCAGTTTGAACACCAGTAAAAAAAAAAAAAATCTCCAAACTCAGTGCTCAGGAAGATAAATGTTAGTCATACCACATAAAAATGGGAGTATTATCATATATGTTATATATCTGAAACAATATAAGGAAATTTTGGCTTGGACAAGGCGGATAAAGTTGCAGATTTACTGAGGTCCATATTCAAAAGCCATTTAGACGGATAACTCAAAATTTATCCATCTAAATGGCACAAGTGGCATATTTTGTCACTTATCTGTTTAAATTATAGCTGGGAAAGACTTATCTGGCTATAATTTAGCTGTGTAAAAAGGGGGCGTTACAGGGGCATTCCAGGGAGGAGTTGAGTTATCCGGCTAACATACCCGAATATTGCATATATCTGGCTACATTAGCCAAGTAACTTTAGACCTGCCTAGAAGTATGTCTAAACATATCTGGCCTTGTATGGCCAGACAACTTGCTAGTTACCCGGATATCTTCAAAAGATTTCTACCTCTGGATGGCCTAGGAAAAGGGCGCTGGTTCCTCCTTGACTTGTCTTCTGGTAGACGGGGTAATGGAGATGCGCCCCATTTGTTAGCCAGTTTCTCGAGGTCGCTGCCGAACAGGAGGGATCCCTTAAAGGGCATTCTTGTAAGGCGTGTCTTGGAGGAGGAGTCGGCCGACCAATGTTGTAGCCAGAGCTGTCTCCTGGCTGCCACTGAGGATGACACTCCCTTGGCTGCCGTACGGACTAGGTCGGAGGCAGCGTCCGTGAGGACCGAGAGAGCTGATTCCATTTCTTCTCCCGGGGTGTTGTTCCTGGCTTGTGATAAACAGGAACGCGTCACCACGGTGCAGCAGGTCGCAATTCGTAGGGACATGGCTGCCACCTCAAAGGCTTGTTTCAGAATGGCGTCCATGCGCTGGTCATGTGTATCCTTGAGGGCCGCCCCCCCCTCCACCGGAATGGTGGTGCGCTTCACAATTGCGCAAACTATGGCGACTACCTTAAGGCACGCCAGCAGCTCCTTGGTTGCCGGGTCCAGGGGGTACATGCTAGACAAGGCCCGACCCCCTTTGAATGAGGCCTCCGGCGCATTCCACTCCAGATCGATTAGCTGCTGTGCTGCTTGTAGGAGGGGAAAATGGTGATCCGTTTGACGCAGGCCCTCAGCAGGGGGTTCATTCTAGGTTCCCCTGGGGTGCCTGGGCCCGGGATAGCCAGCTCCGACAGGCACTTCCTGCGGGGGTATATGTACCCGTGCTGACGTCAGATCCGTCTCCAACTGCTAGCACGAGCACACTATACCCATTTGTTCTGAGTCCATCTGCCTACACTAAGGAAAACGAGGTTATCAGGTAAGTAATCTCTCCATTTTGGCACATATCCAGCTAAATTCTAATTGACTAATAAGATAGCCAGCTCACTCTCCCAATGCCCGCCCAGGCTACTCTGCTGGGCGCGCGATTCAGTATGCAAATGAGGGCCTGCGCTAATAAGGAGGCGCTAGGGACACTAGCGCATCCCTAGCGCCTCCTTAATGGCAGAAGTGGCGGCTGTCAGCGGGTTTGACAGCCGACGCTTAATTTTACCGTCGTCGTCTGTCGAACCCACTGACAGCCACGGCTTCAGAAAACGGACACCAGCAAAATTGAGCATCCGTTTTCCAACCCGCGGGCTGCGGGCATATTTTTTAAAAAAAAATTTATTTTTGGGGCCTCCGACTTAATATTTTCTGTACACTTTCCTGGTGCCAGCCGAAATTAACTCCTGCCTTTGGGTAGGTGTTAATTTCTGAGGTAAAATGTGCGGCTTGGCTGCACATTCTACTTTCTGTATCGAGCGGGACTAACTAATAGGCTCATCAACATGCATTTGCATGTTGAGCACACTATTAGTTTCAAGGGGGGGAGGGCTTGGATGCGCATTTTCCATAGCGTGTGGGAAACGCGCATCCAAAATGGGGCTAATGATGCACTCGGCCTGAGCGTACTGTACTGAATCGGTCTGTTAGTTGTATTCCAGGGGCATAACTGGTAGGAGTTGAATTAGCTGGCTATGTTAACTGGCTAAGAGTTAGCCAGTAACATAGCCAGCTAAGTCTGGTTGGGCCAAAGAGCTCTTCTAAAGGTAGCCAGTTAAAAATTAGCCAGCTAACTTTAAGATAGCCAGGTATATTCCATAGTGTGACTGCACTTTTGAATATGCCTCTAAAGTTAGCCGGATACGTTTATATGGCTAACTTTGCTTTCCAGACTGTGTCTGAATATGGACCATATAATGATTATTCAATATGGTGTGAAATTTCAAAGATTTTACATGCATAAAAGTAACACATATCTTAAAAATTTTCAGAAGCTCATTTATGCACATAAAACCTTTTGAAAATTACCTCCTATGCGTTTTCATTTGAAATTATTATTTAGAAATAGATTGTGTCACAGGCTGCTTCTCCTAAGGTAATGAGCAAATAAATTCTTTTCAACTCAGATGGTACTTCCCCTGGAAAGTTAACCTTGCAGTAACAAATGAAAAGAATTGCGCTATCACAGATTATAGTACTTCAGCACAGCTGAAGTAGATTTTGTCCAGTAACATTTCAAACTGGCGTCCTGTCTGGTGAATGGATTAGTAAAGACACCCCTTTCCAAACATTTGCTTAATGCTAAGTCACAAAGCAAGCAAAATATTCTTCTTCTTCCTTAGCAAAGTCACAAAATATTTACTCTGCAGCAGTGCTTTATCCAAAGAGTTAATTAAACAGTTCCACTAATATATAGTTATTCTTCAGTTTTCAGCACTTTCGCCCTGGGTAGACTCAAAGGACAAGCTGGCTACCGACCTCTCACCAGGTGATTGCATATAGAGTACCTCTCTCAGAGCTGCATGGATAAGACTAGCTCCCTCCTTTTAATATTCCAAGGTTGTCAGGCCCTCAGTGTATTTCATATCGGTTACCTCTGACTGGGGAGGTACATCTTGCAGCTCTATTTCCATGCTTTCCTCCTCCTATTCTTATAGCTCAGCTCCATTTCTCCATTCTGTGGCTGACTCTTCTCCTTCACCCGTGATTAACTCTCCTGAAACTTCAGGCGATCATTAGTTTTATTAAAGGCACATGATGGCTGCGCTTCCCCATTCCCAGCCAGCATCACAAGTCAGGTGGTCAGCCTCTACCTTCTTAATATCACTTTATATTTTTCCTGCCTTATCTTCCTTCCAGCTTGTCGCAAGCTTCCAAGTTCTCTTTCCCTGTTGATTGTAACTTTGACTTATTCCTACCTATTGTTTAGCTCTCGTTTACTTGAATTGTTACTCCAGTTATTCCCTTGTTAAATGTAAACCGATCCGATATGGTTATTACTATGAAGGTCGGTATAAAAACCTGTTAAATAAATAAATAAATAAATAAATAAAATAATATTCATGGGAAATGTAGTTTCTAACTCTGGTCATATTGACCTAGGTCTTCTCTTAAAGGCCCCCTTTCTTTCCCTTTACTCTCAGAAAGAACTGTAATGAGGATAATTCCAATTACAGAAGATATTTCTGCCTGTAATAAGACATTGTTAGATATTTTACTAGCCTTATCCTTAGAGCTCATCATTTACAACTAGGAGGATAGTTCCTTCCTAGGGATACATACCTGGTTGAATAAAATATGTCTAATATACAGACAAGAAGCTGGTGCAGTCGTAAAATATAAAGACAGAAAATTTCAGGAAATCTGGAAGCCTGTAGATGATTATGTTTCCCAGGTATTAGAACTGCCACTTTTTCTGTTGTATCATCATATAAAATATGTTATGGAATATGCAAGTATTATCCTCCTAGATGAATTAGTTATGAGCACTCAATGTAAATTGTGTAAACAATTTCTTAATAGCTAGGAACACAAGCCCTGGGTCCCCTGCCGTCATCCCCCCTTTGAGATTAATTTACACATAGGTGAGAGACTGAAAGCAGCAGATAAGGAAGCTGAACCAAACAAAAAGGACAATTGTCATTATTATTATTATCATGATTTGTATAGTGCATTCCAGAAGTATGCAGTGCGGTGCAGAAGCACATATATCGTCTTTTGTTTGTTTAAAATCCTAAAAGAGTCAGCCCTGTTTAAGCGATGGGGCAGAAGGTCTCTTGCGAGGATAATTTTCAATAGTCTCTTGTAACTCAGCTCATATGCGTGTAAGTCGGTGCATCTAAAGTTATAGCAGTGTTTTATAAATGGCATGGTGGGAGCCGCACCGTTTCTAAAATGCCATGTATTTCTGTCTCGAATGTGCACACATATGTTGGTAATGCAGGAAAACACATACTTTACTCATTTTATAAAAACACACTCATATATATTTTATATGCTACATAAGTACAACAAGCACATGTTATAACCCTGAAGTATACGTGGAGTGATATATAAAGAATGTGCATACTCTGCTTATTGAAATGCTCGTGCTCATCCTTGCAATCACCAGTTTCACAACACCGCCATCAGTTCACCCAGACCTGCCAGCACTTCATCCTGATCCCCCCACCACTTAACTTAGGCCTTCTACCAAAAACATGTACCAAAACACCAGTGCAATTTCACTTCCATGAGTTACAGGGCCATTCATCAAAATGCATTAGGGCGTAATAACACCATAAAGCATGCATTATTTTTTTCCTGGCGTTAAGCTGTGCAATATGCCCAAAATGGGATTCACTTCGGGAGGGAGAGAGAGAGACTCTGGGTGGCACACATATTAGTCAAATATTTATACCACTGTAGGAGGGTCATCTAGTAACTCAAGGTGAGATTTTGGTGGTGGCCTAGGTTTTGGGGGTCAGTTTTACATGCACAGTCAGACATACGAACAGCACAGTACACATCAGTAAAGATTTGAAGTGATTTGGAGTGAGGAAAGCTACACAAAGATGAGATTTCTGCAATGTGTTCTGGCCCTAGCTTGATAGCATCCAAGTTAAATTAACATTTTTTATCGTGGGCATTGTTCATGTGGAATTTATACATTTTGATGACTCTAGGGGGTTAATTTGCAGGTGGAAAAGCTTATGGACAAGTATGGCAATGAACACATGTAGACAGCTTACAAATTGTACATGAATTTCCAAACCCTGCCCCGGAACTCCTTTGAACTGGCTCTATGACTCTGCTCATGTGCACATACTTTGGGCTGTTGCAAAATACTCCCTATGTAAGTAACCTCCAGTTTCCTATGTGTAAATGTTTTGAAAATTTACCCCATACAGTTCTTGGTGTTTGCTCACTTAGGGGCGTATTTACTGCCGTGCACTATTGAGCTCTGATGTGTCAATGTGCGTTGGTGCACTTCAGTAAATAGACCCAATTCTTGTAGAGTAAGCCGCATTAAAATCAGCCGATAGCATGCATTAATAATGTGATTTATAGCAGATGATTTTTTTAGTGTGGCTTAACAAATGGGTCCCTAAACTAGGAAAAATAGCATAAAAGCAAATGATGTAAGAAATAGGATAAGATGTGGACTGTGAAAAATATACAAGATAAGAACGTATCCTAGGCAACAGTGATATGTCTAGTCAGTGCTGAGAAAGAAAGCGCCACAGAAAAAGCAGAAATAGAATAATAAGGGAAATGCAAGTTGATGATTGGTTAGATTAGAAGATAGAGACATATGAAAGCTCAAGAAAGCATAATTGATCAAAGAAGAAAAGGTTGTTATAAGATCATGAGAAATCACTAGAGGTAGCTGTTTGACAATTCATCATAGGCTGATGACCTCTGTGTCATATGATAAGGAGTTAGCTTCTTTCACCACATGCTACTTTTATGGATGTATCAATGTATAAAGAATCACATGTTGTTTTATGTTTTGTTTCTTTAAAATGAGATTATGCATGCCAACAGTTTATTCTCACTTTACTTGCTACTTTGCTTCCTGGTTTTCCTATTCTGTATTGTATCACAATATGATCTCCCTGAGTCAACTCTTTGGGGCAGTAACTCAACATCTCTCCCCTTCCCAGAAGCAAGGCAGGATGCTAACATACTGTTTTACATGATTTACTTACAGTCAAAACTGCATGCTTCGCAACATGATTCCAGTTAGGATCTTTGTCTGCAGGTTGCAGGTTGTTTGTGGCTTCATACAGCAGGGCATAGAAACATAGAAATGACGGCAGAAGAAGACCAAACGGCCCATCCAGTCTGCCCAGCAAGCTTTCACACATTTTTTTTCTCATACTTATCTGTTATTCTTGGCCCTTAGTAACTTTTTGGTTCTGTTTCACTTCCACCCCTGCCATTGCTGTAGAGAGCAGTGCTGGAGCTGCATCTAAGTGAAGTATCTAGCTTTATTGGTTAGGGGTAGTAACTGCCGCAATAAGCAAGCTACTCCCATGCTTATTTGTTTACCCAGCCTGTGCAATTCAGTCCTTGTTGGTTGTCTAATTCCACTTTACTTCATTCCCCCCTGCCATTGAAGCAGTGAGCTGTGCAGGATATGTATTCCAAGTGAAGTATCATGCTTAATTGATTCGGGGTAGTAATCAGTAGGCAGGTAAAGACTTAATTCTGGACTAGTTCAACGCTTTCATTACAGAACTATAAGACCTTGCTCTTTAACTTATCCCTTGTCAACTATCCAACAGCTGACTGCCCCCTGTCAAGTAAACAGATGTCCTAGTGGAGTTGTTCACCTTTGTGCTCCTAGCCTATATCCAGAGCCTCATCCTTGTCAGCACTTGGTTTTAGGGTTGTGAATCGTTTTTCTGACGATTGACAATTACTCCTACCATGAGACAGAGGCCGGCCAATGGCACGGATACCCTGTCACATGGTAAGGGCAAAGGGCCATCAGCGCCATTTTGATTAGTGGCAGCCGACGGCCCGAGAGCGGGAGATTGCTCCCGGGACCCCCAGGTACTTGTAAAAATTTGTGGGGGGGTCGGGAGGGTAGGGGAAGCTAAGGGATCTGTTTTAAAGGGTCGGGGTGGGTTTTTTGTTTATCGGCTTGGGTGCAGCCGATTAAAAAAAACAAACAAAAAACCGATCGGACTGCTCGAAAAAAAACTTCACGATGTAAACCGGAACCGGAATCGGAACCAATTCCTGTTCCGATTCACATCTCTACTTGGTTTATGCTTTTAGTTGCCCTTAGGCAGTTGGATAGCCACTAGCCAGGCATTTCCCGCTGAAGTCACTGTCTAGCGTTTTCTTCTCTAAGTCAAGGCTGGCACACAGCTGGCCCAGGGGCCACAGTGATGATAAGTCATCTGGCCAGTTGTAAACAAAGCTGCGACCACTAAATGAACTTTTGGTCTGCAGAGTGACCACCCCTTCCCTAGTCTGGTTTTTGAGAAGCCATCCTAAACCTCTTAGGCTTTTTTTTCTCTTCTCTCTCTCTCCCCAATAGCAATTTGACTTTTGCGCTTTAGATGAAGCTTCATCAACTGGTTTCAGATATTCAGTTATCTCTGATTGGGTTCTGAGCTCAAATTGTCTGAGAACTATACCTCTCAGAAGGTTTTGTTCAAATGTGATCTCACTTCCTGCCAAATCCAAACACTTACAAACTGCACCTTCTATGAAGCTTCTTTTAACCATGAGCTCACTTCCTGTCTATTCTTTAGTATGCTCTCTTGAGCTCCCCCTAGCAGCTATATAGTCTGTCACAATTACTAAAGAGTAAGACCCCATAATGTTCACTTTCAATTGTAAGAAAACTGTCTTCTAGTCGTTCATGTGTTGTAAAGAGTACAATTCTACACTATAGCACTTTTTCTATTAGGGGTGCACCATGCACACTGGATAATATGCAATTATAATATTGTTACAGTAATAACTTATAAAGTATATTTTCAAAGAACCCAGTCAAAAAGTATCCATTTACAAGATATCCCAAGATTCTTGGTTATATTAAACTAAGTTACCTATTAATTATTTATGGTTTGAAGATGGTGATTAGTGGAAGATTAGTGGGTATGTAAAATTAAAATTCAGACAAAAAAAAAAAACCACTCCAGAATTTGCCACAAAAATATATTTTTGCTGCATAAGAGGAAGTACCTCCTTAGCCACTCCAATAAATTGCTTAACTCTACCCATGAAGCTACCTCCAAGAAGTGAATCACCCCAATGCATACACACCATTGGTATTCCTCCTGGATTCATTACAATCAAATTAGATTTATTCCTGCTTCAGGTAGAAGTAACTCTGGCTCGAATTGCTGCCATGCTATGCAACTTTTATTCTTTCATATGGGTGATTTTTTTTAACATTTTTGAATATTCATTCCTAGGTACAAATAGTTTCAATAGCTCTACATTATTTGTGTTTTACATTATAGCAAGTACCATAGTAAATGATGGCAGAAAATGCAGTCTGCCCAACAAGGTGTTTAGTGTTGTAAATGCTGCATCATGCAACACTCACAAATCTCAGAGCAAACATGTATTTCTGTCAGGCCATGATCATTAACCATTCTTATAGGTTAGGATAAAAAAATGATCTATTTTATCCTTATGAAAATTGCCCTCTCCATGTCTCATAATACTTCTAAAACTGTCCTTCATTGCCTCAGGAATTCTAGAAATGTAACTGGCCTGACCTACTTCTCCTGCACATTCTACTAGGCAGTTAAATAAAAACCTTTTTCCCCAGATCCATAATATTTCAGGACTTCATGCATTTAATTTGCCTTCATTTTGTGTGAACCTCCTTCACAGTTTTGCTAACTAGAAATAAAGCTTTATTAAAGCACTTCAAATGCTCTCTTTACCTCATTTATACAGTTTATCACAGTACATAAGTTTGTTTTCTATATTATTTTAATTACTTTGTTGCTTGTTATATACTCTAGAAACAATACACTCAAATTTGACTGATTCTCTAGAACAAGGAGTGCTGAATTAGCCATGACACATGAGTGATGTCATTTGACGGTACTGAATAGACCTATCTCTCTAGCTCAGTAAAGCTTTATTACTCAGCATTTGCAGGATTTCTCACATGTGTGGTATCTTGTGAGCCCCTCAATCTTAATTTTGCCTGTGCTTCCACATGGGTGTGTAACCTCCCTCTCTACTTACTTTTTCCAATTAACTGAATTTGCAGTCTTTTTATTTTCTGCTATAATTTCCATGTTGCCTCCCTGCCTTGACAGCCCTTCATTGACACTTTTCAATGCTTTATTAAAAATATAATAATATTGGTATATCGTGCTCCAAGAAGGCCACACCTAGTGGCTTAAAGGACTGTGTCTGTGGCTGCAAAATATCCATCACTGAAGGCCACAACATCTGCAACAAGTGCCTGGGACCTGATCATGACTGTGCTAATTGAAATTACTGCGATTGGATATTACTTAGATCCTAGCAGAACTGGGCATACAAAATGGAGGACCTCTGCAAGCTAGCAAAAAGACAGAGCAGTTTTTCTTCTTGGAGCAGGATCTCTTTCGGTCCTCTCAGTGCCAAGTCAAGCAAAAGCTTCTCTGGTAGGGCTCCCACATCTATGGCACCAGACTCCAGATCCAGAGGATGTGGTTAGTGCTGTTAGTGTAACTGGGTTTAAAAAAGGTTTGCATAAGTTCATTAGCTGCTATTAATCAAGTTGTCTTAGAGAATAGCCACTGCTATTACTGGCATCAGTAGCATGGATCTGCTTAGTGTTTGGGTACTTGCCAGGTACTTGTGGCCTGGATTGGTCACTGTTGGAAACAGGATGCTGGGCTTGATGGACCCTTGGCATGACCCAGTATGGCACTTTCTTATGTTCATTGTAGCTCAGGCATTGGGCAAGACATGAAAGTGCCGAGTGCAAGAGCCGGTGTGCTTCATGGCACAACCCAGAGCCTCATCTCCCTCTCAGGGGCTTGTTGGTGCAAAAGAAGAAGTGCCATTCAGCCCATTTGGTGCCAGTGGTGTGGGAACCATTGGTGTTGTTGAAGCACCAGGGCATGATGCCATCGATGTATTCGTCCTCTGTGATGAAGACTCATTGGCACTATAGAAGCCCTTGATGCCATCAACAGTCCCTGACACCATAGAAGCCCTTGGTGCCATCAATGCAGAAGCCAGGAGAACAGTTGATGCCATCAATGCTAGTTGTGTCTCTGGTACCAGCAGGTCCCAAGGGAGACTCTTCAAATCTGTTCTCTTTCTTTTTGATGCCTTTATCTCCATCTCAGCTCCTCTTTTCCAGATCCCAGGCCTTCCAGGGGTCATATGCCCAGAGAACTCAGCCCGGTCCCTTCTGCTATGTCTGAAAACTCTGGATCCAATTTGTTCCATTATGCCATTGGTCTCCATGCGACCCTTAACACAGTTAACCCAGGAAGAGACCTCAGCTGGAGTCCAGTGCATGCTTCTCAATGTGATGTCCCTATACTGGTCTCAGGGGAGAATGGCTCTTCTCCAACTCTAGCAAGAGGACCCAGCAGTCCACAGACCACATAGCAGAATTGGGGAAGACTTTCTTTACCTCTTTGGAAATTAGTGACAAGGAGGGCACCCTTCAGCCTTTCCTGTCCAGGATGTCAGATTTGTTCCATCAAAGGGTAGTCCCTCCCACGTCCATACCATGGGAATTCCCATCAGAAATCCCAGTTGTGGAAGCTAACCCATCTCCTTTGGGCAGGTCATTTCTCTGTTTTTAAAATCTCTCTGTGTAGTGTGTAAGGGTCCAGCCAGCATACTGAGGATGAAGCATGGCTGACTATTATTTTCCCCTCTGAGATGAGCAAGGTCTCTGCCTTGATCACCATTATCTTCATTGAGATCATGGGTTAGCATCCTACTATTATTTGGTTCAGAGGAGAGGTTTATGAGGATCCCCTCAGAATTGTTACCTGACCAGAGCATTCATGCACACTAGAAGACCTCTCCTGGACAAATTGGTTAAGGTCATTGGTTTCAACATCCAAAGTGACAAAGATCCCTGCAACAAAGTCTTCAACCTACTTCAGATTCTGGTAATGACTTCTGAACCAGCAACAATCTCAATTCATCAAATTCTGCATGATCTGTAAATAAGAATGTGGGATAATCTGGCCTCTTGTTCCCCAGTAGCTAGGAAGCATGATTTTAAATACAGAGTACAACAACCATACCAGTGCATGGTGGCAGAGTTGAAGTAGGCCACCTGTTTGCTGCTGATTTCTATGCTGCCTAGACTTGAATCTGCACTTTCTTTTCCCTTTTCATGCAAGTTTGTATTCTCCTGGGTACTTTCTCCTGTCGCTGCTGTCTCCTCCCCTTCCGGCTCACTCCACTCCTCTGGCTGAGATCACTCGCTCTCTCTTTAAGAAGAGGCACCTGACTCTAGAGGCGCCATGCACCTCATCGTGCTGATGAATGAGTGCAACAAAAGGAGCCTGTCTCTTTGTGCACTCCTTCATGCGCATTGCTGCATGTCACTACATACCGTACCTCTCTAAATTCTTCTGGATTCATCTGCTGCCTCACTTTACCATTGCCATGGTTGAAATCATCCCTCAAGAAATGACTGTCTTTCCTCACACTGGTAATATGAAACCAACAATCCTGGGATCTGCCAGATATGGGCCAGACTCCATGACACATTAAAAGTGTGCAGTCTCAATTAGGTCTGCCCTTGTTAATATCCCACTGGCTGCTTCCTTTTCACTTCTATTCTCTTCCACGCTAGCATTTACATAGGTTGATGCCCAGTCGATTGCCAGGAAATCAGCTGTTATACCTGTTTATTGAACTCTTCTTCCTGAGAGTGTCTCTGTATAATGGAAACCTGGCTCAAGGACTACAACAACCCCATCCTCTATTGTTGTTGTCTACCCAATTACTACTATACTTTTCAGTCTCATCCTGTGTGCAGGAATGACGGTTTGGCATTCTTCTTCAAGAGCCACCTAAATCTTGTTGAAATTGATATCACTGCTCCTCCACCCTATGAGGTATTACTTCTGAAATCTAATTTAGTAAACATCTGTCTCTTATACTGTTCACTTGGCCTGCTCCTTAAGAATTCCTCTTCACTTATTGAACTACTGGTAAATTCCAATATTGATTTGAACAAGACAGTTATACTTGGAGATTTCAGTCTCCATATTGATGCCACCATGTTGGCTTATGGCACTACTATTTTTCTTGATTCACTCTTCGGCCTGTGGATGGAAACAGATTGTATCTGCTCCTACCTATAGAGCTGAACACTCCCTAGACCTAATTTTGCCATTCCCACTGCAAATGTATCGATAAAAGAAACCCTATGGACAGACCACTTTTTGGTCTCCTTCTCACTAAATTTCAATGTTTCTAATTCACATAACTCTAGGTTTTCTATAACTGTAAAACAAAAAAAACAAAAAAAGGGGAGGGAGACACAAACCCAGATGATCTCGGTACTGAATTTATCCTCCGAGTTAATTCATCCCTTGCTGAATCCCCTGAGTAACTGTTAAAGATCTGGGATTGCTCACTGAAAGTAGCCTTGGATAAAGTTGCATCAAAGAAAACATTTATCCAGAAAAGTTCTAAATCCACCTCTGGGTCACTTGCTACCTACAACAACAACAAAAAAAATAGTGAGAAGGGCTGAAAGGAAGTAGCGTCACTCCCCCACTGATTGTAACTTATCCAACTATCAAGCTTCCATTACAGAGGTCAGGAAAGCATACATGTATTCCAAATTATCAGAATCTTTTAATAACCCTAGGAAATTATTTCATTCTGTTAAAGAAATCATTATGATTTCATTCTGTTAAAGAAATCGTTATGATGGTGAAACCAAATGACGGTATATACAACTCGATAAATAAATAAAATAAATAAAGTTAATCCTGTTGCCACTAGTAATGCAGCATCTACTCCCATTCTTGGACTGAACCTTGCTGATACATTCGCAATTTATTTTTCTGAAAAAGTCATGTTAATTAGATCAGCTTTTCATGAAATTCCTTGTCAAAACATTGATAGTTTGCTTCTAGATGGAGTGAGATGGGACTGTTTTGACACAGTCTCTAACATCATTGAGAAACTAAACTGTTCCACTAGCCAATTAAACCCCTGCTTCACAGCTTTAATGACGTTATTAAACTCTAATACTATTAGTTTCATTACCAAACTTATAAACTCTTCCCTCTCTACTGGTTCATTACCTGACACTTTGAAAAGAGCATCAGAGTGTTCCCTCCTAAAACAAAGCTACATTTGATCCTATGATACTGTCAAATTACCGTCCAATCTCATCTCTCTTTTATCTAGCTAAAATAAATGAAAATAGAGTATTGCGACAATTTACTGATTTCCTTGACGTGCACTCAGCTCTCGACTAATATCAGTTTGGTTTTTGCAAACATCATAATACTGAAATGCTTCTCCTGTATGGCTTCGACACAGTGCGATGTGGGTTTGATAGTGGTACTTTCGCTCTCATTCTTCTGGACATTTCTTCTGCATTTGACATTGTTGATCACTCTATTCTTCAATCTCATCTCACATCTTTGGGTATTGCTGGTATTGTCTTGTCATGGTTTTCATCCTACCTGAAAAACCATTCAATAAGTCATTGTAGGTTCGGTTTTCTCCTCATAGATTTCAATTTTCTCAGGTGAATCTCAGGGTTCAGCATTATCAGCAGCACTTTTTAACATATATTTGACACCCCTCTGCCAATTGCTTGCAGACCTTGGGGTACACCATAAATTGTATGCTGACTACATAAAATTTTTTCCCATTGTGATCCACCTGGGCTATGTCGGAACAGTTCATCACACTGTGTTTGTCCTCCTCGTGTTTAAGATGGTTTTTTTTTCAATCTTTTCAGCATTCAAGCCCCTGAAGAAGAAAAACTTCGAAACACCTGCGATGTCGGGCATGTTAGCAGAGCGAGCAGATGAGCTCTATGGACTCTAGCTTTTTTCTATTGAAATGAGATAAGTACATCTATTCATAAGAATATTCATTGTGAAGAATATAAATGCAAGTTGGAGGTTATTTGAAAATATTTCTTGAAAAAAATTGCGTCAAACTTATGATTGAGAAATAATGTCAGTATAAAGTTCTGCCTTAAAAAGTAAGTGGCAGTGTTAATCACGCTTTCAAAAAAAAGGTTACCCTATGATTGTAATGTGAATGGGCAGCCACATTGGCATCTGTGCATAAAAGTTAAAGACTCTGTGAAGCGGAAGTGTACATCGGCCCACCTAAGAGGGTATACCTTATTCAATGAATTGCGTGACACATGTGACTTCATTTTGGGATATTGTTAGTATTTAGTCACATTTTTTCCAGTTTTCTTAGTTTGAGTGTCCTCCATTTAGGCCTGGTTACAAAACAACAAACTTACTCACAACATCAATAAAACAGAAATTATTCTGCTATCACAATTTCCTATTGCTAACATCCCTGATAAAAGTGCTTTCAAACACAATGAAATTATTATTTACAAAGCAGTACGCAACCTTGGAGTAATCATTGATCAATAGCCATATTAAAGCTCTCAATCTTCTTATTTCAAGCTCCATCTCTTGTCACCTAAAGTCTCTCTTAGATCTTCCAGACTTTCGCACGGTCCTTCAATCACTATTTTTCTCTGGGATGGATTACTGTAACTCTCAGTAGTCTACAATGGCACTTCTCTTACTCAATTTTTTAACTCTCCTCCCTCTCCTTTCGCTTACCCCTTCCCTTCTCTTCCTCTCTCCGCACTACGCCTCCTACTTCCCTCCTATCCCAGGTTTGGATATAGTCTTCCTACAAATGGTATGGTCTGAGAACCCCTACCAGCCTTTCCACTGCCAGCACTTCTTTTTATTTTCTTCTGATGGGGCCTTTAATGTTACATGTGGCTCCTGATAGGCCACCAGCAGATGGGCTATGTTTATTAGGGGTGGGAAACATAGAAATGACGGCAGAAAAAGACCAATCGGCCCATCTAGTCTGCCCAGCAAGCTCCCACACTTATTTTCCCATACTTATCTGTTTCACCGACCACCAAGTTCAGGGCCCTTGTTGGTAACTGTTTGATTCGAATTTCCTGCCACCCCCTGTCATTGATGCAGAGAGTAATGTTGGAGTTGCATCAAAGGTAAGCATAAGGCTTAATGGTAATAGTAGTAACCGCTGCATCAAGCAAGTTACCCCGATGTTTGTTTACCCAGATTGCACAGATCAATGCCTTGTTGGATGTTGTCTGAATGTAAATCCTCTTTTCCACATTTCCCCCTGCCGTTGAACAGAGAGCAATGCTGTATATGCATTCAAAGTGAAGTATCAGGTTTAATTGGTTCAGGGTAGTAACCACCGTAATAAGCAAGGTACCACCACGCTTATTTGTTTACCCAGACTGTGTAGTTCAGTTCTTGTTGGTTGTTGTCTGAATGCAAATTCAAATTTTGTTTTGTTTTTCATTTCATTTTGGGAGGGGGGAGTGTCATCCACGAATTTAGTTTAATTTAATGTTTATTTCTGTTACTTAGTTTAAAAAAATTAAATAAACATAAAAAAAAAAATGAAACAGGGGCCTCCTGAGGCATCCCGTCCCCATCAGTCATCCCCCCCACCTATAAAAATGCTGGGGCCAGGATCCTCTCCGGCCCCTACCTACCCGGTCTGGGGGAATCTGACACCAAAGCCTAGACTCAGACTGAAGCCTCAGACTTGCATAGGCCTAGGCCATGGTAAGTCACCACGACCTTGGCTTAGCCCCTGTGCAAGACCCAGGCTTCGAGGTGTAGGCCTGATGCCAGGGCCCAGTTCTGATGAGTGTGCCTCGGCCTAGGACCAGACCCGATGCTAGGGTCTGACCCAGAGGCCGGGTCCCAACACCTGGGCCTCAACTTAGGCCCAGGCCCTGGTCTGATGCTGGGGCCTGGTCCAGAGACCGGGTCCCGATGCAGGGGCCTCATCTCAGACCCAGTCCCAATGCCAGGGCCTGGCAGAAAGGCCGGGTTCCAATATCAGGTCCTTGGCCCACAGTCAGGCCTAGCCCTTGGAGGTCTTCTTCAGCCATCTTCAGTTTTCTTTTCTTCTTCTTGAAATGACGCCATCTGCTGGTATTGTATTGGCATTAACGTCACATCCTCTCCAATGGAGGGCACCACTTTGATTCACGGCAGTTCAATTAGCCGCTGTACATTAAAATGGCGATCTCCGCTGGGGTGGATACACTAAATTAATTTACTCCAGTGCGTCCCCAGCAGATGGCATCATTTCAAGAAGAAGAAAAGAAGACAGAAGATGGCTGAAGAAGACCTTTGATGCCTAGGTTCTGGGCTTGGGCCTGGGCCTGATCCCGGGCTGAGGCCCCAGTGTCAGGACCTGGTCTCCAGACTGTGCCCCTGCATAAGGACCTGGTCTCCAGACTGTGCTCTTGCTTTAGGACCTGGTCCCCAGGCTGGGCCCCGGCATTGGGCCTGGGTCCCCAGGCCGGGCCCCGGCATCGGGAACCGGATTCCAGACTGGGACCCAGTGTTAGGCCTGGGCTCTGGCATAGGTCGAGGCCCAGGCATCAGGACATGGCCTTTGGGCTGGGTCCCAGTGTCAGGCTTGGGTTCAGGCTAAGGCCCTTGTGTCAGGACCCAGCCTCTGAGCTGGAACCCTGCATTGGGACCCTGATTTCAAACCAGGTTCCAGTGTCAGACCTAGGCCCAGGACCTGGCCTAAACGAAGGCCCAGGCATCAGGACCAGGCCCCATTGTCAGGCCTGTATCCGGGCTGAGGCCCAGGCTTATGAACATAAGAAAATAAGCTATGCCATACTGGCTCAGACCAAGGATCCATCAAGCCCAGTATCCTGTTTCCAAAAGTGGCCAATCCAAGTCACAAATACCTGTCAAGTACTCAGACATTAAATAGATTCCATGCTACTAATGCCAGCAACAAGCAGTGGCAATTCTCTATTGATTAATTGTAGTTTATGGACTTCCCCTCCAGGAACTTATCCAAACCTTTTTAAAACCTAGCTACACTATTTGACTTAAACACATCCTCTGGCTTTGGATTCCAGAGCTTAATTGTGTGTTGAGAGGAGGTTGCTTCCCCTAGTGGGGTTGGGGTGGGAGAGAGAATATATGAGTATGTGTGTGTATGCATGGGAGAGGGAAAGAAGTGAGAATGAGTGAGATTGGTATAAGAGGGAGTAAAGGAGTGTTTGTGTGCATGGACATGTGTAAGAGTGAGTGGTTATGTGAGTGAATAGGCACGTGTGTGGAAGAGGTGTATGTGTGTGAGAGTGTGTTTATGGAGTGTGTGGGAGCAGGGAGGAATGAGAATGAGCATGTAGGTGTATGAGCGTGAACATGTGAGTGTGTTAAATTGTGTGTGTAAGACAGTCTGCACAAACATGTGTATATGCACAACCTCTCCTCAACAACAATCTCAGGGTGACTGGAAATCAAAAGTTCCTAGGAAGGAAAATATAAGAAGCATTCACAATTTTATGGCAGCTAAATATGCCTTCATTCATAGTATTTAGGCTTTGTGCTTTGAAGTTCAGTATTTCAGCCTTGATGAATGAGACTGGCTGTGATTAACATCCCAGAAGTGGGTGCATTCAAGCATCTGAAATACTATGATTATTGACTATTCTGGTGCTGTGACTTGGTTGAAAGATCTAAATATGCTATAATCAATCTGGATTATTGTTAAGAATATTATATTCAGAACAGTGAGCTAAAAATGTATCCTATATAATAAAAGCCAGTGCCCAGCTGTCTGTCATGCTCTCATAAAATGAGTTTGACATCATGTCTCTTGTCAACCAGTTTTTTTAACCAGTTGCCAACCAATCAGTCGCCAACCAACCTATCAACCACATTGGCAGCCATTACCTCAAAGGCCCAGTTTTTTTTCTCTGCTCTGTAAAAATGCATACACATGGGAATTGAAATGAGGGGGCTTCTGAATCTAGGCAAGGAGGAATGCTGTTAAAATGGATGCAGGGGATAGGGAGCTGAGGGGAGATTAATTCTAGGGGGACTGGTGAAGAAGGAAATTGAGGCTGGTGGAAGGATTGCCAAGCCATTCTGCTGAGAGAAGGGAATGAACAGCTGAGAGGGCAGATTGAAACAGGGGTGGAGGTCAAAATTAACGTTGAAGGGAATAAAAGGTGGGGGGAGAATTGAAGCCGAAGGGGGATGACTGGGGCTGAAGGAGATTTCTGGGAGTGGGACACAGAAGGGGACAGAGCCAATGGAAGGACTATGTGGCCACCTAGAGCACCACAGGTTTCGGAGCAGCTGCCTAGTATTTTTACTGGCCCTGCTCAGGTGTCACCTTTAGATAGTAGAGCAATCTTGGGATTCTTGCCTGGTGGCAAGACTGTGGTGACTGGACTTTCTTCAGCCTGCTACCCCACAGCTGGAAGAGGAAATTGTGTTGTTTGGGCTGCAAGGGCAAGAAGGAGGAGACCCAATCACAGTGGCACTAAAGAACAGGAGGAGCATTGGCTCTGCAGGATGGAAGAAAGGATTCTGGAGATCGAACAGAAATGGCCAGGCCCATGCAGCTGAAGAGAGGAACGGCAGAAGTGGCAGAAGAGAAGAACTGAGCAGGAGTAATGTCGGCCATCCAGATGGCTCAAGTTACTACTGGGCCTGAGGAGCAAAGGCAAGACAAGAGGAGCACTGAGCAGGAGTAGAGTTAGTTAGCCACAAACAAAGGAGAGAGAGAAGGCAGCCGGACCATTATGTGGTCCATGAAGGGGAGAGAGAATGAGAGTGAGCATGAGAGTGTATGTGTGTGAGAGGAAGCATGAGTGTGGGTGAGTGAGAGAGCATAAAATTGTGTATATGAGAGCATGTTTGTGTGTGTGTGTGTGTGTATGAAAGAGCATGTGGTTGTATTTGAGAGAGCATGAGATTGTATGTATTTGTGTGTGTGTGTGTAGGAGAACATATACTGTATGTGTGGATGAGAGAGAGAAGAAAAATTGTGCCCTCCCCCCGCCAATCTCCACTAATGAATGACAATCTCAGGGTGACTGGAAAAAAAAGGTTTCCAAGTATGGAGAGTAGATGATATTTTAATCCTTATTATTTTTTATAATTGGGGGTTGTTTATTGTTTGCAGTTTTGAAATATTTTATTTATCCCATCTTTCCTCTTATTCTAATCATTAGCTTTTTGAAATATCTTTTTTCCGTATGGTTTTAATGATATGATTGTTTTATGTTTCTTGATGTTTGACGTTTATATGAGGATTTTGTTTTTCCATTGTTGCACTGCATATAGAATCTGCGCTTGTTACTGTTTCCAGTTCAATTTCTGTTTGAAGATGTCTATTTGCACTTTATAGTCTCTTTATTCTCTGTTTGTGTTTTCCATGTATGACCAAGGTGAGGTATTCTTCTACCATGTAGTTTCTGGGTAGGGATTTATAGCAGCCTGGCTTGTTCCGTTTTCCTAATAGGAGGTGTTTTGGGCCTGATGTAATATTTGCAGTGTTAAACAGAGGCGAAAGGTGTGCTGCGAACGACTTCAGGTCTGGAAACTTCAATACAATAGCTTTAATCAAAGGTTATTGAAATATTGCATTGAATAACCAAAGTTAGTAAATACAGGTGTTTTAAACATGAACCATTCAATCAGTATGAATATGAGGTAAATACAGTTGTATAGCAAAGCTCTGTCAGACTTTCGCAGCACACCTTTCACCTCTGTTTGTTATCCAACAGGGTCATTTATCAAATAGCATTAGGGCCTTATCGCCCATGTTCGAGCCCTTACGCTCGCGATAACACTGTAACGCACATGATAAATACCACATTGCAAAATGCGTGTGCAAATTTAAAATTAATATTGGAGTGGGCGGAGTAAATGAAAATGGGGGTCGGTTAACGTGGTATGTGATAGAGTAACGCACAGCAATGTGGGTTTTAATGACGGAAATAATGACACCATTTTTCTGTGCGTTAGGCCTGCATTAGCTGTGCATTACCAGCCAAAATGGTTTTTAGTGCAAATGCTGGTTGAGGGGGGGGGGGGGGGGGGGGGAGAAAGCGAGCCTTTGTGGAGGCCTCACATAAGTTAACTTTTTATACCGCTGTAAATGAGGGCATTATGAACTTGGGGTGGGGCATTATGAACTTGGGGTGAGGTTTGTGGGGTGGGGTAGATTTTTGGGGGGCAGTTTTACATGCACAGTTGCCATCATTTGGAGTGATGAAAGGTAAAAGAAGAGTAGATTTGTACAATGTTCTCTCTACCTAGCTTGATGTACTCTACCTAGCTATAATCAATCTAGGTAGAGAGTACATTGTATAAATCTACTCTTTTACCTTTCATCACTCCAAATCACATAACATCTTCACTGATGGCAACTGTGCTTTTTGTACCTATGACTGTGCATGTAAAAGTGTCCCCAAAACCCAACTCCCTCCACAAACCTCACCCCGAGTTACTAGTGTCCTTCTTACAATGGTATAAAAAGTTAACTCTTAGCCAGAACCACCATTTGCGATAAAAACTTCGGGGCCTGCGGTGAATTACTCGGTGTGCGATGTGAAAATGACATGGGGTGCGATAAATGTCTCACACATTGCTGAAAATACCTATGCAGTAGCAGGAAAATTACACTAACCACACCTCTTTTTTTTTATCACGGGTGCTATTTCTGCGATATTTATAACAGTTTGTTAAATCTAGGATCCAAGATAGCTGATGCATAAGAACATAAAAAAATGCTATACTGGGTCAGACCAAGGGTCCATCAAGCCCAGCATCCTGTTTCCAACAGTGGCCAATCCAGGCCATACGAACCGGGCAAGTATCCAAAAACTAAGTCTATTCCATGTTACCGTTGCTAGTAATAGCAGTGGCCATTTTCTAAGTCAACTTAATTAATAGAAGGTAATGGACTTCTCCTCCAAGAACTTATCCAATCCTTTTTTAAACACAGCTATACTAACTGCACTAACCACATCCTCTGGCAACAAATTCCAAAGTTTAATTGTGCGTTGAGTAAAAAAGAACTTTCTCTGATTAGTTTTAAATGTGCCACTAGTTTTTCTATTATCCGAAAGAGTAAATAACCGATTCACATCTACCTGTTCTAGACCTCTCATGATTTTAAACACCTCTATCATATCCCCCCTCAGCCATCTCTTCTCCAAGCTGAAAAGTCCTAACCTCTAGTCTTTCCTCATAAGGGAGCTGTTCCATTCCCCTTATCATTTTGGTAGCCCTTCTCTGTACCTTCTCCATCGCAATTATATCTTTTTTGAGATGCGGCGACCAGAATTGTACACAATATTCAAGGTGCGGTCTCACCATGGAGCTATACAGAGGCATTATGACATTTTCCGTTTTATTCACCATTCCCTTTCTAATAATTCCCAACATTCTGTTTGCTTTTTTGACTGCCGCAGCACACTGAATCAACAATTTCAATGTGTTATCCACTATGACGCTTAGATCTTTCTTGGGTTGTAGCACCTAATATGGAACCTAACATTGTGTAACTATAGCATGGGTTATTTTTCCCTATATGCATCACCTTGCACTTATCCACATTAAATTTCATTTGCCATTTTGATGCCCAATTTTCCAGTCTCACAAGGTCTTCCTGCAATTTATCACAATCTGCTGGTGATTTAACTACTCTGAACAATTTTGTATCATCTGCAAATTTGATTATCTCACTCGTCGTATTTCTTTCCAGATCATTTATAAATATATTGAAAAGTAAGGGTCCCAATACAGATCTCTGAGGCACTTCATTGCCCTCTCCCCTCCACTGAGAAAAGTGTCCATTTAATCCTACTCTCTGTTTCCTGTCTTTTAGCCAGTTTGCAATCCACGAAAGGACATCGCCACCTATCCCATGACTTTTTACTTTTCCTAGAAGCCTCTCATGAGGAACTTTGTCAAACACCTTCTGAAAATCCAAGTATACTACATCTACCAGTTCACCTTTATCCACATGTTTATTAACTCCTTCAAAAAAGTGAAGCAGATTTGTGAGGCAAGACTTGCCTTGGGTAAAGCCATGCTGACTTTGTTCCATTAAACCATGTCTTTCTATATGTTCTATGATTTTGATGTTTAGAACACATTCCACTATTTTTCCTGGCACTAAAGTCAGGCTAACCGGTCTGTAGTTTCCCGGATCGCCCCTGGAGCCCTTTTTAAATATTGGGGTTACATTAGATATCATCCAGTCTTCAGGTACAATGGATGATTTTAATGATAGGTTACAAATTTTTACTAATAGGTCTGAAATTTCATTTCAGAACTCTGGGGTGTATACCATTCAGTCCAGGTGTTTACTACTCTTCAGTTTGTCAATCAGGTCTACCACATCTTCTAGGTTCACCGTGATTTGATTCAGTCCATCTGAATCATTACCCATGAAAACCTTCTCCAGTACGGGTACCTCCCCAATATCCTCTTCAGTAAACACCGAAGCAAAGAAATCATTTAATCTTTCCGCGATGGCCATATCTTCTCTGTGCCCCTTTAACCCCTCGATCATCTAACGGTCCAACTGGGTCCCTCACAGGCTTTCTGCTTCAGATATATTTTAAAAAGTTTTTACTGTGAGTTTTTGCCTCTATGGCCAACTTCTTTTCAAATTCTCTTAGCCTGTCTTATCAATGTCTTACATTTAACTTGCCAACGTTTATGCATTATCCTATTTTCTTCTGTTGGATCCTTCTTCCAATTTTTGAATGAAGATCTTTTGGCTAAAATAGCTTCTTTCACCTCCCCTTTTAACCATGCCGGTGATCGTTTGGCCTTCTTTCCACCTTTCTTAATGTGTGGAATAATCTACACTGTACTTCTAGAATGGTATTTTTTTTAACAATGACCATGCCTCTTGCACACTTTTTACTTTTGTAGCTACTCTTTTCAGTTTTTTTCTAACTATTTTTCTCATTTTATCAAAGTTTCCCTTTTGAAAGTTTAGCACGAGAGCCTTGGATTTGCATACTGTTCCTCTTCCAGTCATTAATTCAAATTTGATCATATTATGATCACTATTGCCAAGCAGCCCAACCACCGTTACCTCTCTCACCAAATCCTGTGCTCCACTGAGAATTAGATCTAAAATTGCTCCCTCTCTCATTGGTTCCTGAACCAATTGCTCCATAAAGCTATCATTTATTCCATCCAGGAATGTTATCTCTCTAGCATGTCCCGATGATACATTTACCCAGTCAATATTGGGGTAATTGAAGTCTCTCATTATTACCGCACTACCAATTTGGTTAGCTTCCCTAATTTCTCTTAACATTTCACTATCCATCTCACAATCTTGACCAGGTGGACGGTAGTAAACTCCTATCACTATAGTCTTCCCCGACACACAAGGGATTTCTACCCATAAAGATTCAATTTTGCATTTAGTCTCAAGCAGAATGTTTATCCTGTTGGACTCTATGCCATCCTGGACATAAAGCGCCACATTGCCTCCCGGGTGCTCCTCTCTGTCATTGCAATATAATTTGTACCCCGGTATAGCATTGTCCCATTGATTGTCCTCCTTCCACCATGTCTCTGAGATGCCAATTAAGTCTATGTCTTCATTCACTGCTATACATTCTAATTCTCCCATCTTACTTCTTAGACTTCTGGCATTAGCATATAAACATTTCAAAGTTTGTTTTTGTTTGTATTTTCATTCTGCTTTTTAATTGATAGGGATAAGTTAGAATTTTTTAGCTCAGGTGAATTTTTAGTTACAGGCACTTGGACTACTTTTCTTATTATTGGAACCTCACTGTCGGGATGCCCTAATTCTAATGCATCATTAGTATCCTTTGAAGATACCTCTCTCCGAAACATGCGCTGCTGAGCGACTGTCGGCTTTCCCCTTTGTTCTAGTTTAAAAGCTGCTCTATCTCCTTTTTAAAGGTTAGTGCCAGCAGTCTGGTTCAACCCTGGTTAAGGTAGAGCTCATTCCTTCGGAAGAGACTCCCTCTTCCCCAAAAGGTTCCCCAGTTCCTAACAAAACTGAATCCCTCTTCCTTGCACCATCGTCTCATCCACGTATTGAGACTCCGGAGCTCTGCCTGCCTCTGGTGACCTGCACGTGGAACAGGGAGCATTTCAGAGAAAGCTATCCTGGAGGTTCTGGATTTAAGCTTTCTACCTAAGAGTCTAAATATGGCTTCCAGAACCTCCCTCCCACATTTTCCTCTGTCGTTGGTGCCCACATGTACCATGACAGCCGGCTCCTCCCCAGCACTGTCTAAAATCCTATCTAGGTGACGCGTGAGGTCCGCCACCTTTGCACCAGGTAGGCATGTTACCAGGCGATCCTCATGCCCACCAGCCACCCAGCTATCTACATTCCTAATAATTGAATCACCAACTATGACGGCCGACCTAACCCTTCCCTCCTGGGCAGTAGGCCTTGCGGAGATATCCTCAGTGCGAAAGGACAGTGCATCACCTGGAGAGCAGGTCCTTGCTACATGATCCTTTCCTGCTGCACCCGGTTGATGCCCTCAATCATGAAATTTTCTTCCTCCAAGGCAGCACCAGGGCTGCCAGTCTGAAGTTGGGACTTGGCTACTATGTCCCTGAAGGTCTCATCTATATACCTCTCTATCTGCCTCAGCTCCTCCAGGTCTGCCACTCTAGCCTCCAGAGATCGGACTCGTTCTCTGAGAGCCAGGAGCTCTTTGCATCGCATGCACATGTACAACGCCTCACCGGCGGGTAACACATCATACATGTGACACTCGATGCAAAAGACTGGGAAGCCCCCCTCTTGCTGCTGGGCTGCTGCCTTCATCTCAATTTTGTTCACTTCCTAGTTAAGCTTTAGGTTGCTATGGGAGTAGGAATGTGTCTAATTAACGTCCTTTAAATGTATTAGTGAATTCACTATATGTCTGGTAGTGGCCTACAAGGGACTGATCAAACTCCCAATAAAGCTTTTTTTTGTTTTTTGTTTTTTTTTTTGTGAAAGTGGCACCTGCCTATAAATTAAAGGATGAGCTAGGGGTGGGTTGGGAAATACAAACAGACTAACTTCAGTTAGTCAGCCAGAGTGACTCACCTCTCTCTTGATTAGATAATAGCCACTGCCATTAGCAATGGTAACATGGAATAGACTTAGTTTTTGGGTACTTGCCAGGTTCTTATGGCCTGGATTGGTCTGACCCAGTATGGCATTTTCTTATGTTCTTATCAAATGTTGGTACCTAATCAAACCAAATCACACTACCTCAACACCTTTCCAAGGTGAGTAACTGAACTGAACTTTTCAACCTTTTTACTTAGGTATACACTGCTCCTAGCTTATTTCTAGTTTCTGGCTAATTTTTTTAAATACAAACACTCAGTTCTGCTTACTAGGTGCCTTACAGACTTTTAAAAATAAACACACTAACTACTGCTTTCTAGCTGCCTTACTGACTGACCATTTAAAAATACAAACAGTCTAACTTGTTTATTCGCTGCCTTACTGACTATTAAAAGCACAAACACACTAAATAATATTCCCAAATAGTTAACTTTCCCCCAATACTTTTGAAAAAGACAATGTCCCAAGCAAAAACTTACTGATTCCTTTCAGCCACCAGCAAGGTGATCCTCTCCTCTCAGTTCTCCCAAGAGTGTGATGCGCATCTTTCCACATTTTTTGTGGATATTTGCAGTGTTGCCTTTTCATAGGTAGGGTTGTTGCTGTTTGAGTGCTGGCAGTTAGTTCTGTTTTGGCATAGTGTAAATATAATTGTAATTAATTTTACTCATGGATTTCTCAAGGCCAAGCCCACACCAAACATGTGTTGTAATAGGCCTAATAAAAAAAAACCCCAATACAAAAATACTTTATTTATGCAAAATAAATATATACAAAACATCTCATTCACACCACGTTCACTCCTTAAAAAAGTCCTTTACAAAACCGGACTGTAACATTTGATTTGTTCCCTGTTTGAGAGTCACTTGTAATTTCACCCATATTAGTTTACGTAATAGGCCTAATACCACATGGGTTCTAAGTGTCTCTTCTGCAGAGTTTTCTGGCTGGTATCACAGTAGTGCATGTCAATATAATATATATGTTGTGATAATTTTTACCTCAGAATGTCCTCTCTTATGTAAAAATAATACATAAATAAAATACATTATAAATGCATAACTTTAAATTACATGTGGGGGAGGAGGGGTGCAAGGCTATAAGGCTCACTTGGGCACCTAATACCCTTGTATTGGTTCTGGAGGGAGCACTGAGGGAAGGATGGTTTAAGCAGGGTGGGGGTGAAAGGATGGAGAACTGAGGGGGGGGAGAGAAGGTAAGGATTGAGCAGGTGTGCATAGCACAGACACATAAACACAATGTAAAGAACATCTTTGTAACCCTTCTGTACTCCATAGAGTTTACCTTTGCTGTCTTGAAGCAATTGGCCTTCATCTATATCTCACCATAACATTTTCAAACTCTCACATCTTTTTAATTGTGATGGGCACTCTTCTAGTTCTCTCTCTTTTTTTTTAAGAAATGTAAACAACCCAGGAAAAGGACCTCAAAGTTCTTGTGGATAATGCTTTCCAATCCTCAGCTTAATGTGGGTGGTAGTCAAGAAAGCAAATAGAATGCTAGGAATTATTTGGAAAGGAATAGAGAATAAAACAGAGAATATCTTAAGGCCTCTGTAGTGCAATACTCATCTTGAGTATTGCATGCAGTTCTGGTCACCACATCTCAAAAAATTATATAGCTGAATTAGAAAAAGTACCGAGAAGGGTAACAAAAATGCCAAAGGGCCTGGAATGGCTCCCTTATGAAGAAAGGCTAAACATGTTAAGGCTTTTCAGCTTGAAAAAAGAGATGACTGAGATGGGATATGATAGAAGTTTATGAATTCATGAGTGGGTAGAAAGGGTAAATAAAGGATGTTTATTTACCCTTTCAAATAATACTAAAACAAGGGAATGCTCTATGATATTAACAACCAGCAGATTGAAAACTAATCCTAGAAATATTTTTTTTCTCTGAGCACACAATCAAGCTGTGGAATCTGTTGGCAAACGATGCGGTAACGGTGACTAAACACAGAGTGTTTAAAAGAGGAAAAGTCCACAAACAATTATTAACCAAGTAGATTTGGGAAATCTATTGCTTATCACTGGGAATAAGCAACAAGAAATAGGTTTACTTTTTTGTGATCTGCCTGGTAGTTTGTTTGATTCAACAGAATATATCTTATGTTTTTCTTTATTTACCATTAATATGTACATGAGTTGTACAGAATAAGTTTGCATGTAATATCAAGTAACAAAAACACAAAATGGGGTACTACACCCAAAAACCTAAAAGCAAAATTTAACAGCCCTACATGTGCTAAAACCAGGATATATGTGCAGAAGTCGGCTGGTGTGCACTGCGCAGATTTTAAAATGTGTGCGAGTACACAAGTAACTCCCAGTACGTGCACACATTTTTTTTCCAAAACAGGAGAGGCACGTGGGCGTGTCTGGGCAGAGCATGAGCATTCCCGGAAAAATTAATGAAACCAGTGCATAAGTATTTATGCACACCAGTGCACGCCGGGGTCCTTATCCATGTAACTTTAGTTCTACTACGGATCGTGTGTAACTAATAAAACAAACAAAAAAAAAAGAGGCAATTTGGCTAAAAGGGTAAAAGGGAGGCTTATTAACTAGGGGGTTAGGAAGTCCTGTGCTTGAATTGGACAAACTGGGAATGTACTGGAGAAGATTGTAATTGCATTGGCGTGCGTATGTACCAAAATCCCCCCACTTGGCGGTAGAGGTGGCATTTGCGGGCACATGTGCGCGTCCATGTAAAAATGCACACACGTATGCACGTATGGCCTATTTTATATCATGTACACATGTATATGCATATGTTATAAAATGGCTGTGTCCATTAGTGCGAGCCGGCATAGGCACAGACATGTGCGCCCACTCAGTTGTTTAAAAGTTATGATGTAAGTTTTGAGGAAAAGTCAGAGCACCTTACTAGAACTTTTACCTATTCTATGCCTATGTAAAAAAAAAAAAAAATAGAAAAGGCCAATATATATTTTTTTACTGCCAAAGCAAAACAAAGGAAACCAGCATTGGGAGATGACACAATGTGGAGTATGAGTCTATGAATTTTAGCACATTGTATTTAAGATATCTGAAATTCAGGGCATATTATCACAAATGCATTCTGAGTCATTCATTCAGCATGTACAGAGCTTTAGCTGTTAAGGAAGGAAATAATTTTTCATGAACTTATAAGGGTCAACAAACAAGTTGTAGGTGATACCTACAACTTGGTGGAAGGAGGATAACCAATGGGACAGTGCTATACCGGGCTACAAATTATATCGCAATGACAGAGAGGAGCACCCGTGAGGCGGTGTGGCGCTTTATGTCCGGGATGGCATAGAGTCCAACAGGATAAACATCCTGCATGAGACTAAGGGGTAGATTTTACAAACCTACGCGCGCGTACTTTTGTTTGGGCATCAGGTGCGAATAAAAGTACGTGGGATTTTTTAAGATACGCGAGTAGCCGCACGTATCTTATAAAATCCAGGGTTGGCGCGCGCAAGGGGGTGCACATTTGTGCACCTTGCGTGCGCCGAGCCCTGCGCATTCCCATTCACCCCCCCTGCACCTTCCCCTCCCTAACCCACCCCCCCGGCCCTATCTAAACCCCCTCCCTACCTTTATCTTAAAAGTTACTACTGCCTCCGGGCAGTAGTAACTTACGCGCGCCGGCGCGGCAGGCCCCGACATAGGCTGCTGTGTCGGGGCACTCGGCCACACTCCCGGACCGCCCACACGCCCCCGATGGAAAACTGCGCCCCCTGGCCACGCCCCCCAACTGCCCCTTTTTGCAAGCCCCAGGACTTACGCGCATCCCGGGGCTTGCGCATGCCGCCGAGCCTGTGCAAAATAGGCTGGGCACGCGCGGGGGGGGGGGGGGGGGGGGATTTAAAAGGGTTACGCGTGTACCGTATGTGTGTAACCCTTTTAAAATCCGGCCCTAAATGCACAATCAAATCTTTATGGGTAGAAATCCCTAAAAGAGGTTAGGACTTTTCAGCTTGGAGAAGAGACGGCTGAGGGGGGATATGATAGAGGTGTTTAAAATCAAGAGAGGTGTAGAACGAGTTAATGTGAATCAGTTATTTGCTCTTTCAGATAATAGAAAGACTAGGGGGCACTCCATGAAGTTAGCATGGGGCACATTTAAAACTAATCGGAGAAAGTTCTTTTTCACTCAACGCACAATTAAACTCTGGAATTTGTTGCCAGAGGATGTGGTTAGTGCAGTTAGTGTAGCTGTGTTTAAAAAAGGATTGGATAAGTTTCTTGGTGGAGAGGTCCATTACCTGCTATTAATTACATTGACTTAAAAATATCCACTGCTATTACTAGCAACAGTAACATGGAATAGACTTAGTGTTTGGGTACTTGCCAGGTTCTTATGGCCTGGATTGGCCACTGTTGGAGACAGGATGCTGGGCTTGAAGGACCCTTGGTCTGACCCAGTATGGCATGTTCTTATGTACCTTTTTATTGCCATTAGGAAGGTTGGTATCACCCAAGCTTGTATGTTGACTCTTAGTTCTACATATTCAAATGGACTAACACAGCAGCTACAATACTTTACTCATGAGCTTGAGATTCTTTTGTTAGCTTCATTTTCTGTTTCTTTAATCAGAGGAATCTCCTTCCCCCTTCCCCCTTTCCACTTTAATCTTTTTTTCAGTTTTGTTCATTGACTCTTGTGGTACTTTTTCTATTCCTAACTCTCTCCTAGTACTAGAAGGAAAACCAAACAGTTTTTTTTTAATTTGTCCACCTTCTTGATTTGCTGATGATAGCAGCTCCTGTGGGTTTTTTTTAGACTGATAGCTGACATGGCACATTTATAACAGAAAACTCTATTATTAATGAGAGTGATGCCATGGAAGTCTATAAGAATAACTTTATAGAACTATCTTTAAAATGAAAGTGTTAATCCGAAGATGTGAGAGAGTTTGTAATACAGTGACCAATATACCCCATAGCTCTATCTAGAATGACTATAGTTGGTATGAAAGCTTTGAAAATATAAAACAAAGATTCAGTGCAGCAGCTCTGGAAACCAATGCTTGAGGTCTCCAAAGCGGATTTGTTTTTTTCATGGTATCTATAAAAATATTATGAAATATTTGTGTATAGTTGATCTAAAACTCACATTGATTTGGTAATCCTGAAAGCTAGATCTATATGAGGGTCTCATGGACCAGACATAAGAACCATAAATAATGTGAAATTATGGTACAAATTTAACCTGGTTTATTTACATTTCCTTGAGCTAAACAGATCCATCATTTCACATTGCTGATTGTTAAAATGACTAAATATTTTACCAATTTACAACTTTTGTATTCCAGTTCAATTGTATTTTAATGGTTTTTTCATGTAGTTGGTACACTGAAAATCTTGCATTTGTGTATGGTGGAATAAGTTGAGCGAGGTGAATCCAAGCCTCAATTTCTCATCATTCCCAGGAAGGTCACCATCTCATTTCTCATTATACTGTGCTAATGACAGTGCGAACTATTTATTTATTTAAAAGACTTACTGTCCGCATGATCCAAAGTGTTCGGTGGATTAAAAAAAAATATTCATAGTTAAAATACCAGTAAAAAAATAATAATTAATAAATAAAAGAGATTATAACTAATTTAAGACAATCTTATAGAAGGATGTACATGCTTAAAACGATGTTAGGTTCCATATTAGGAGCTACCACCCAGGAAAAAGATATAGGCATCATAGTGGATAATACTTTAAAATCGTCAGCTCAGTGTGCTGCAGCAGTCAAAAAAGCAAACAGAATGTTAGGAATTATTAGGAAGGGAATGGTTAATAAAACGGAAAATGTCATAATGCCACTATATCGCTCCATGGTGAGACCGCACCTTGAATACTGTGTACAGTTCTGGTCACCACATCTCAAAAAATATATAGTTGCGATGGAGAAGGTACAGAGAAGGGCAACCGAAATGATAAAGGGGATGGAACAGCTCCCCTATGAGGAAAGGTTGAAGAGGTTAGGGCTGTTCAGCTTGGAGAAGAGACGGCTGGGGGGAGGATATGATAGAGGTCTTTAAGATCATGAGAGGTCTTGAACGAGTAGATGTGAATCGGTTATTTACACTTTCAAATAATGGAAGGACTAGGGGGCATTCCATGAAGTTAGCAAGTAGCACATTTAAGACTAATCGGAGAAAATTATTTTTCACTCAACGCACAATAAAGCTCTGGAATTTGTTGCCAGAGGATGTGGTTAGTGCAGTTAGTGTAGCTGGGTTCAAAAAAGGTTTGGATACGTTCTTGGAGGAGAAGTCCATTAACAGCTATTAATCAAGTTTACCTAGGGAATAGCCCCTGCTATTAATTTCATCAGGGCAAGCAGACGCGAACCCGTGAGAAGAAGTTGAGACGGATGCCTTGATAAGTATTTACACACAAGCAGCGGGTCGCCTCAGAAAACGGGGAGATAAGGGTTTTTTTAAGAAAATAGTTTAAGAAATAGAAAAATTGAAAGAAAAATGTTTTCACAAAAACTTGGATAATAAAGAATAATAGACGGGGCGAAAGAAAAGGACACCCATCAATTGGTTGTCCTTCAATAGAGCCACCGTACATAAGCAACACCATAGCACAAGTGTTCCCTTGTATTGGTGTATGTTGGAGAATTAATTTCATCAGTAGCATGGGATTTTCTTAGTGTTTGGATAATTGCCAGGTTCTTGTGGCCTAGTTTGACCTCTGTTGGAAACAGGATGCTGGGCTTGATGGACCCTTGGTCTGACCCAGCATGGCAATTTCTTATGTTCTTAAAATAACTTCATAACAGAAAACAAAAGTCCAAGCTGTTTTAAAATGTCATAGATCGGAAAGCTTTTGAAAAATATAAAGCTTTTAGTATTTCCTGAAAGTGGAGAGGCACGATAATAAGTGAATTTTGTTTGGTAAATTGTTCCAGAGGACTGGGCCTGCTCCGTAGAAAGTCCTCTCTCTTGTTTCATCAAGGCACGCACCCCCAACTAAATCCTGCACGCCCCCCCAACTAAATCCACCCATCATTTAACCACTAGAGAACGGGCCTTCTCTACAGCGGGACCAACCATATGGAACGCTATTCCCCCAGAGCTCAGACAAGAACCTTGCCTTTTGACATTCAGGAAAAGGCTCAAAACTTGGTTATTTAAACAGGCCTTTCCATAATAAACAGGCCTCTCCATAAGCACAGAGCCGCCCGAGTTACCTTGACCGAACGCTCAATCACACTGTAAATAACTGCTACGGTTAACAAGTTACTCTCTGCTATGTTTTTCCTCTTCCCCCAGTTCTTTCACCCCTGTTTCATTGTAACTTTTTATTTCTCTACACTATGTTAATAGTAAGGTTATAACCCCGGTTACCTGTAAACTGACACGATATGATCTGTATCATGAATGCTGGTATAAAAAAAAAGCACTAAATAAATAAATAAAGGCATACCAAATGGGCTAATGGAACATCTAATAAATTTTGACCTGCTGATCTTAAACCTCCTGATGGTTGGTATATTTTAAGTAGGTTACTGATGCATATTGGGGTCTTGTGGCTGACTGCATGATGAATCAACGTTACGATCTTAAATTATATCCTCCATCGAATCCGGAGTCAATGTAATGTGTACAAGGTAGGAGTTGTGTGGTGAAAGAGCCGGGCGCCTGTAATGAGTCTTGCTACTGCATTCTGAACTGCTTGTAAACACTTTAGCTGGAAGGCCTACATATAGGGAGTTACAGTAATCTAGTCTGGATATGACTAATGATTGAGTGATGGATCTAAAGTCATGTACAGTTAGGTATGGTTTAAGATTTTGTAGCAAGCATACAGGAGGAAAAGCTACACTCCAAAAAATCATCCACACAACAAAAGGAGATGCAAATCAAGTACACAGTCCAAAAATGAAGTAATATTTCTCAAAAAATCTTCTTTATTGCTTTGTAAGTGAAAAGCGGCTACTCCAAGAGACTCATCAAAATGTAGAACAGTCATCAACCAGGTCCTCCGACACGGACCCGTGTTTCACCCAAAGCTGCGTCGGGAGGGACTAACAAAGTGTATCATTTCAACCATTGTGAATACAACAGAAATTTTTCATACATAAAGTACTATGGTCTGTATAATAGGGCAAGATTACAAATAATGCCGGGACACATACCTTAACAGATAGTCCATACTTGAATCAAGGGAGAGTGGGCAGTACTAGCAGAAGCACCAATTTAAAGGGCTAGATTTTGGCGCGAAACGAGCACTAATGAAATAGCACTAGCACAGGGCAAGTGAACCAATCATAACGAACCAAATAGAACAGTATTAAATGAAGTGAAACCATTCTATCTTGTTGTTGAATCCCTTAGGAGATAGTCCAATTTAAAAATCCATTTTTGTTCCCTGCATATCAGAATTTCTGCGAAGTTACCCCCCACGGGGGAGGGGGAATGACATCAATTATCAAAAACTTGAGATCTGCCTCTGTGTGTGCGTGAAGAGCCCAATGGGGAACCAGGGGCACTGTTTCTCAGCAGGTCTGAGATTTTTAAATTGGACTGTCTATCTCCTAAGGGACTCAATAACGAGATAGAATGGTTTCACTTCATTTAATATGTTCTGTTTGGTTCGTTATGATTGGTTCACTTACCCTGTGCTGGTGCTGTTTCATTGGTGCAGCGTTTCGTGCCAAAATCTAGCCCTTTAAATTGGTGCTTCTGCTAGTACTGCCTGCTCTCCCTTGACTCAAGTATGGACTATCTGGTAAGGTATGTGTCCCAGCTTTATTTGTAATGTTGCCCTATTATACAGTCCGAAGTACTTTATGTATGAAAAATTTCTGTTTTATTCACAGTGGTTGAAATTATATACTTTTAGTCCCTCCCTATGCAGCTTTGGGCGAAACACGGGTCCGTATCGGGGGACCTGGTTGACAACTGTTCTACATTTTGATGAGTTTCTTGGAGTAGCCGCTTTGCACTTACAAAGTAATAAAGAAGATTTTTTGAGAAATATTACTTCATTTTTGGACTGTGTACTTGTTGTGCATCTCCTTAAGATTTTGTAGGACATTCATGGCTACACTTTTTATTTGATCTCACAAAGATAAAGTTTGATTCTAGCTGAGCCCTATGATTCCACACAGAGGTTGATATTTTTAATGTATGGTCTTCAAATTTGAGTGAAGTTTGAAAGTCTGTGCTTGGGAATCTACTAAGGATAATTAGATTGGTTTTATTGACATTGAAAGTGAGCTTATTCGCATATATTCATTTCTGGTCTTCTGGATGGATTTTAGACAGTTACTGACATTGTCTAGTGCATCTGCTATTGTAGTGACTGAGACAAAAATTTGAATATCATCTGCGTACAGTCTGTAGCCCACTCCAAGATTAGTGCATAGGCTACAGGCTGGATGCAGATAAATATTAAACATCAATGAGAAAGTGCTGATACTGTCGTAATCGGATATCAGTCTAATTTTTGGTCACCTACCTGTACTTGAAAGAGATGGCTTGTAAGAAAGGATTCAAATCAGTGTAACATGTTCCTGAATATGCCAATTTCTTTTAACTCCAGGGGTAGCAAATAGTGTTTTATCATATCAAATGCGACTGAGATATCCAGTAAGACAAGAATATACTTAGTGGACATCTCAAAACCAGGCCTGAAAATGTCTGTAGTAGCTAACAATGTTTTAGTACTATGATTTAGACAAAATCCACATTGGAATGGATCAAGTATATCACTTTCATCCAGAAAGAGTTGTAACTGCTTGAGAACTGACTTTTCAGTTAGTTTAGTGGCAAATCATAGTGAAGAAATGGGAAGGAAATTCAGATCATCTGAGTTCTTTAAAATTGGTATTACTGTGGCCTTTTTTAGAGGGTTAGGGAGAAGTCCTTCATTTAGAGAAGCATTAACCTTGTTAGATGTAAATTCAATGCACTCTTTGCTTATTTTCTTTAAGGTGCTTGTGTGGTAGAGATTTAGTGCACAGGAAGAGTTGTTTAGGGAATCAATTATTCTGATTAATTCTGGTTGAGAAACGTATTCAAATTCTTCCCAGCATGCAGGCACATCAGTTTGCAGAGAATTAGATATGGCATTAGAAAATGAATTACAGATAGATTGAATTTTCTGTAAAAATGGCTGTGCAAATACTTCACAACTTATTGCTGGCGTGTTCTCTGAGGTTAAATAAGAGCAATCTGAGGTTCTTGTGAGATGACGAACTGTACTAAATAAAAGACCAGGGGAATTGTCTGCAGCTTGAATTTTCTTATAGTAATAGTCTTTCTTAGCTTTTTCAATACAACCATGACCAGTTATTGACAAGTGGGCAATTGGATAAGCATCTTTGTTAGAGATGTGCTTCGTGTTTAGGTATCGGGTCTGGCTTCGGTCGACCGATTCGTTTAAAAATTTAGTTTTTCGCGTGTGTTTTGGTTTTTTTATACGAACGGAGTTAGTGCGCACTAACGGGGTTAGTGCGCTCACTGTTACCGTTAGTGCGCACTACCTAAAGTTAGTGCGCACAGCCAAAAATTGCAACTTTTAAGTAAAACGTATCAATTTTTAAGGAGTCCGTTAGCTAAATGTACGGTTCCCAGCTCCCACTGGTTCGCACCACCTGGAAAACAGGCAATGGGAATGTAGAACCAGTATTTTAAATCATCCGTAGTTAGTGCGCACTAACGGGGTTAGTGCGCTCACTGTTACCGTTAGTGCGCACTACCTAAAGTTAGTGCGCACAGCCAAAAATTGCAACTTTTAAGTAAAACGTATCAATTTTTAAGGAGTCCGTTAGCTAAATGTACGGTTCCCAGCTCCCACTGGTTCGCACCACCTGGAAAACAGGCAATGGGAATGTAGAACCAGTATTTTAAATCATCCGTAGTTAGTGCGCACTAACGGGGTTAGTGCGCTCACTGTTACCGTTAGTGCGCACTACCTAAAGTTAGTGCGCACAGCCAAAAATTGCAACTTTTAAGTAAAACGTATCAATTTTTAAGGAGTCCGTTAGCTAAATGTACGGTTCCCAGCTCCCACTGGTTCGCACCACCTGGAAAACAGGCAATGGGAATGTAGAACCAGTATTTTAAATCATCCGTAGGTAGTGCGCACTATCGCTGGCTAGTGCGCACTATCGCGGATTAGTGCGCACTACCTTGAGCATGCTCTGTGAGGTCCCCGGAGGCCATTTTGCTTAAAATACACGCACTAATAATTATTTTCTTACTACGTGCAGTCTCTGAGACAGAGCAGTGAGCTGAGCAGCACGCGCAGTGAGCTGACTCTGAGCACTGTGAGCAGCAGTACATACTACAGACACCAGTAATATAATAATCATCAATTCAACAGACGTTGATTCATTCTTCCCACATTATCATCAACTCTACCACTGTAAGTGTATAATATAATAAATATATAAGATTTTGTTTTAGTTTTTATACAACAGTATTACTTTACTAGTAGTTACTTAGTTGGTTAAGAAATAGTTAATGCACTTTTTTTCGGTGAAGTAGCATAAAATAATATAAAAATAATATTAAATGAAGTTACTTACATTAGGGGAAATTAAAAGTTTAACACACAAAAGTACTTCATTTAATTTTATGCTAATTTAGTGAAAAAAAAAGTTTAACAGAAATTGTCAGTGTCAGACAGCTCCCTCTCTGCATGAGAGGCTGGCTGGCTTCACAGACAGGGGGGGGGGAGCTCAGCTGCCTGACCCTCACTCCTCCCCTCCCCCCATGTCCCTGCCACTGAACTGAATAGTGTACTGTCACTGTGAGGGTGAGGGCTGAGACAGCTCCCTCCCTCCCTGTCTCAGCCCTCACCCTCACAGTGACAGTACACTATTCAGTTCAGTGGCAGGGACATGGGGGGAGGGGAGGAGTGAGGGTCAGGCAGCTGAGCTCCCCCCCCCCCTGTCTGTGAAGCCAGCAAGCCTCTCACTACGTAATGCAGGCAGGGAGGGAGCTGTCTCAGCCCTCACTGTGAGGGTGAGGGCTGAGACAGCTCCCTCCCTGCCTGCATTACGTAGGGGGGGGGGAGCTCAGCTGCTGCCTGACCCTCACTCCTCCCCTCCCCCCATGTCCCTGCCACTGAACTGAATAGTGTACTGTCACTGTGAGGGTGAGGGCTGAGACAGCTCCCTCCCTCCCTGTCTCAGCCCTCACCCTCACAGTGACAGTACACTATTCAGTTCAGTGGCAGGGACATGGGGGGAGGGGAGGAGTGAGGGTCAGGCAGCTGAGCTCCCCCCCCCCCCCCTGTCTGTGAAGCCAGCAAGCCTCTCACTACGTAATGCAGGCAGGGAGGGAGCTGTCTCAGCCCTCACTGTGAGGGTGAGGGCTGAGACAGCTCCCTCCCTGCCTGCATTACGTAGGGGGGGGGGGAGCTCAGCTGCTGCCTGACCCTCACTCCTCCCCTCCCCCCATGTCCCTGCCACTGAACTGAATAGTGTACTGTCACTGTGAGGGTGAGGGCTGAGACAGCTCCCTCCCTCCCTGTCTCAGCCCTCACCCTCACAGTGACAGTACACTATTCAGTTCAGTGGCAGGGACATGGGGGGAGGGGAGGAGTGAGGGTCAGGCAGCTGAGCTCCCCCCCCCCCCCCTGTCTGTGAAGCCAGCAAGCCTCTCACTACGTAATGCAGGCAGGGAGGGAGCTGTCTCAGCCCTCACTGTGAGGGTGAGGGCTGAGACAGCTCCCTCCCTGCCTGCATTACGTAGGGGGGGGGGGAGCTCAGCTGCTGCCTGACCCTCACTCCTCCCCTCCCCCCATGTCCCTGCCACTGAACTGAATAGTGTACTGTCACTGTGAGGGTGAGGGCTGAGACAGGGAGGGAGGGAGCTGTCTCAGCTCTCACCCTCACAGTGACAGTACACTATTCAGTTCAGTGGCAGGGACATGGGGGGAGGGGAGGAGTGAGGGTCAGGCAGCTGAGCTCCCCCCCCCCCTACATAATGCAGGCAGGGAGGGAGCTGTCTCAGCCCTCACCCTCACAGTGAGGGCTGAGACAGCTCCCTCCCTGCCTGCATTACGTAGTGAGAGGCTTGCTGGCTTCACAGACAGGGGGGGGGGGGGAGCTCAGCTGCCTGACCCTCACTCCTCCCCTCCCCCCATGTCCCTGCCACTGAACTGAATAGTGTACTGTCACTGTGAGGGTGAGGGCTGAGGGCTGGCTTCACAGACAGGGGGGAGCTGCCTAGCCCCTCCCTGCATTAGTGTGTGAGCTTCTGAACAAACAGCTGTCCTATAGCACATACTTTTTTTCATCTTCTTTTTTATTTTCTCATGGTAGGATGGAACGTGAAAGGGAGTCAGATGACAGGGGGAGGGAGTCTGACTCCTCCCCACCGTCCTCCTCCAAGGTGGCAGCAAGGTCCAGGAAGCCCCGCTTTACCCAGGCCGACGTGGACCTCCTGGCCCGGCTGATGCTCCTGGATGAGGGGAACCTTTACACCCCCCCAGGCAGCAGGCCTAACCTGCAAAGGGAGACTGCTGCCTGGGCCTCTCTCCAGGAGGAGTTTTGCCGGCGGGCCTCCTACCCTCGTGAGGTGGAAGACCTGAAAAAGAAAGGTGAAAATAATAATGTTGATCATAATATTCAATTATAAATTATGTATATTATTTTGTCATTGAAAATTAAATAGAGTATGATAGTAATACTAGCTACAGTAGCTACTAGTAGCATACATTGAGTTATATAATTATAATGTAATAATTAACTACTATAAGTAATAAAAGTTATAATGTTAAGTAAATATATTTTAAAAAAACAGAAATACTAGTAGCTAGCTACTAGCTAGCTAGCTACTAGTGTACCACCCTTACCCTATACTATACTAGTATTAATACTTAATAACTAGACTACACAGGAAATAAAATTATCTGTGGTATATTATTGATATTTATATATTAATCGTTTTGAAATGGTGGTATTTGGGATTTTTTTGAAAGCCACATTGAAATATAAATAAAATAGTATTTATGTATAACTAACTTTTGTATGTTGCATAAAAAATAATCTAGTAGGTCAAGGCAAAACATGGGCATGTTGTAAAAATTAATCAATGTTATTCTTTTTCCTGTATATCCCTCTAATTTTCAGGTCGCCATCTGCGATTGCACGAGGGTAGGTGGCTCGAGGAGGTCCGCCGAACCGTGGCCCGTTCCGTGCCTGGTAAGTTGTTTTCAGAATACTACACAAGAACAACACACATTACACAAGTATTCAATTAATTGTAATGGAATTTGTGTTTAAAAATGTTTCTTTACTATAACAGTGAATGAATCATTGTGTCTGATCTCATTCTTGTTTTTAAAATTCTAACTGTTCTCTGAATTTTGATTTGTCTTGTACAGAACCACACCCAGGCAGGGACGAGGCGGGGCTTCCTGGGCCTAGTGGGAGGCAGAGCTGTCACCAGAGGAGGACGGAGGCAGCAACCAGTAGTGGTCTAGGTAGGAAATAATATATCTCTTGGCACGGCCAGTAAAGTAGTATATATTATCTGAGGCTGAAAAACAAAATCTTTTTTTTTTTATATCAATCAGTTTTAGTGGCTGGGGATTGGGAATGGGGGGAAGTGTGTATTTATTTATTTGTATATATTAAATGACACTGAGTGGCTATGATAGTAAACTAAAGAATTGAAGGTGAAAAAAAAGAAGAGGTTTGTAGTGTATCTCCTACCATCATATTCTGTGTAACCTGAGATTGACTATTATTTCTCCTTCCAATCCTTCAAATTATGTATTCTCTCTAATCTATGTTGATAGATTTGATATCCCTCCACTCTCCCCCTCACTCCTTCTCCCCTGCAATGGACTCCTCATTTTTCTATAATCCTCAAGGTCAATAAACTAAATAAGGGGTAGATTATTTTATAAACTTGCTCGCACGCATCCAGTATTTGCTTTTTTATTTGTCATATCTGACTATGTGTAATGTATGTATAATGTATAGTTCTGTGTCTCATGTTGAATTATTATTTTTTTTTAATTTCTTTACAGGCCAAGATAAAGCTGCCACCAGCCAGCGGCCCACCACTTCCACCAGCACCACCACCAGCGCCAGCGCCAGTGCCAGCACCAGCACCAGCACTGCCGTACTTCCTCCAGGATCTCCTCCAACCTGTAAGTGCTGTTGTGCACAATATTCAAAGTTGGAGGAGATCCTGCAGGAAGTACGGCAGTTCAAGGCGAAATATGATGCCGACTTCATGATGTTGCAGCAGAGGGTCGGAGAGGTGCAGGCCAGTGTCAGCAATGTGGAGAGGAGGTTGTTAGCCCTGGAGGAGGCCCCTCAGGAGCAGAGGGAAATGGCTTCTCCTCCTCATGAGATGCCTCATGAGGAGGAGGTGCCAGTTCCCTCTGCTTCAGAGCAGGTTTCTCCAGTGGCGGCACCCTCCTCTCCACATGAGCCTGACCCTGCTGCAACATCATGAAGTCAAGGCATCATATTTCGCCTTGACCTGGGCTGCTGGGCTGGTTTTTTTTTATTTTAATTTATTTTTTTTGACAAAAATGTTTGTCTATTGTAATTTGTTAATGTCTTCTAATAGTTAAATATTTGTAAAAAAAAATAAATGTTTTAACATTGTGCAAAATGTTTGTTTGTTCTTTTTTATATATTATTTTATTAGTCATTTAACTAATAATAATTATTCATAAATAATATAGTATGGTACTACTAAATTACAAAGAGCAGACATGTACGGATGTATGTCTATTATAATCCAACATATTTCATTGTTTTAGTAGTAACTAAGTTAGTCATACACTTCCATACAACATTCAGTCTGGCTGAATTAGCACAAGTTGTATACTTGTGAGCAGTAGCGCCAACGTCAAGGCTTCAACCGTGGCTACTGACCATTCACACATCTTTCAACCTGGCCAATACAATATTGTGCACTGTGTGCAGTGTGTGCAGCACTCAAGCTACTGCAATGACTCACACGTCAATGCCAAAAATTGCTCCATGACCAAGACAGCCATTTGAAGCAAAAACTTTAATGCTTGTGATACTAAAGTAGGAGTAAGGACTAGGAGAAAGCAGACTCATGAACAAAAAATCCTTCAGAAATGTACAACTTCTGGGTGCTCAGTTTTCTCTTTTTATTACACTCAAGGGTGTTTGTATATATTTGGTTAATCAATATATTGTTACAGTAGTGGATATAACAGTAACAGTTTATATCCAACTAGTAGCTAGTAGTAGTAGCTACTAGTTGGATATAAACTGGATAGCCAAGTAGTAGCTAGTAGTAGTAGCTAGCTAGTAGCTAGCTACTACTAGTACAACCACTAGCTACTTTGTTAGAGTATCAACCTCTCTGTGCACTGTAAGTGCAATTTTATATTGTATTGGCCTGAAATTCTTTCATACTTCATTCACACAATCATGCTGTCGGAGATGGACGCTGAGGCAGAAGAACCCAGCGAGGACTTGCCTGCCTCAGAGGTGGACACTGGGGGAAAGGAGCCTGGGAGTGAGAAGCCTGTGTTGGAGACGCAGCAGGACAGAGTGTTCATGTCTTGTGACTCCCAGACTGGCTTCTCCTGTGGGCCACAAGAGGCAGCAGCGGCAGTGTTGTGGCCGCTGCTGCCTCTTGTGGCCGGGCACCCCAGCAAGCGATGCGGGGAGCACAGCTGCATAGAGCCAAGCCTCTCTTCCACCCCTTGACCTTGGATCTCGGCCCTCGACAAGAGGCTCACTCCTCCCAGTCACAGGGAAAGTTCGGATACCCAAGCTGTGGAAAGTTCGTTTTGATAAAAAACCAATTGCTCGACTAAGTCTGGAGACAAACGTGCACGGTGTGGACTCACTATGTTCCCTGTCATTGAAAATACTCTTTCACTTTGCACACTTGTTGGCGGGCAGGAAAGAAAGTGCTGTGCTAGTATTGCAAGATCAGGCCACATTGAAGCTTTCTGTGCCCAATATCTCAAGGGATCTGAGTCCATGCTCTGAATTGGCTCAGACAGAAAACTCTTAACATGCAGTTCTGAAACATTCTCCTGCAGGTAGGACTCAGTAGTAGTAACTCTTCTGCCAACAGCTGATGCGATTGCTTGTGACATGGCAGGCAGTTCATTAAATGTGGAATGACTCATATTTTGATGTGTTATGGAAGGGGTAGGGGAGCAGCTGATCATACTAGTACTTGAGCAGGATGGAGTTGGAGACTGAGAGGATAATACTAATTCTTTTTCATCGTTACCAGTGGAACAGACCCTGTTAGACATTATGTTTTCAACCATTGTAATCAACTTTTTTTTCCAATGTGTAAGAGCATTGTTCTTGAGAGCAATACTGCCTTTCACACGTGGGTCACACATCGTGGCTAACATATAGCAATCCCTTTGCATGAGAGGTTTCAATCTTTTTTCAACTTGCTCTTTTAAGCATTTAACAAGCATTAACACTTCCTTAGAGAAATCTGGATGATGCAGAAATTCCTGTAATACCTCCTCCAGATAGTTTATTACAGGGATGACACCACCCAAAGTGGCATTAGCTGAACTCAATGCATCAGTATATACTTTGAAAGGCTTGAGGACATGCACCATGTGTGCAATGTTTGTCCAGTCCTGACATCTAAGAGGATTTTCCAATCCAATTTCAGTTGCCATTGCCAAATCATGAAGAGGTGTCTGCTGTTCAGACAACCTCTCCAACATAAGATAGGTGGAATTCCATCTGGTAGGCACATCCTGAAGAAGGTTGTGCAAAGGTGCGCCAACTGCTATTTGCCTCTTTCTGAGTTGCTTCCCACTTTTTACACTACGATTGAAATGCCCAGCTATTTTGCGACACTTTTCAATCAACCGCTTCAGGAGTTGACTACTACAACTAGTAGTAGTACCACCTTCCTTGCCACTAAGCCCCAAAGCATCCCTCACTATCAGATGCAGGGTATGTGCAAAGCATCGGATGCCGCTGAATCTGCCATCAGCCAGAGCCTTAATAATATTGGAACCATTGTCAGTAATGAAAAATCCATTTAAGCATTCCATATCACTGCTTCTAAGGAGCCCATTCCATTTTTCCATCATCCCCTGAATTGCGTGTAAGATATTTTCTGAAGTATGTCTCTTGTCTAGCACTTGAGCATGCAGTAAAGCCCAATGGTATCCTGGTGAAACCTTTTTGGAGCTGCTGCCACTGCCACTGCCAATGCTGCTAGTGCTTACAGGTATTAATGCCTCATCCAGCTGCCACCAATGTGCTGTTAGAGACAAATATGCATGCATTGCATTCATACTAGTCCAAACATCAGTGGTGAGATGGATGCTCCTCCCCTTTGCCCTTGCCATCATAATCTGCATTTCAGCACGACATTTTCTGTATAGGGAAGGAAGCACCTGACGGCTAAATGTACTTCTTGAAGGAAGTTTGTAGTAAGGGGCGAAATAATGGAGCATCCGCTTAAATCCCTCATTTTCTACAATCTGCAGTGGCTGATCATCCAAAGCAATCATTAGAGCAATATGTCGTGTACCCACTTTAGACATTGCCTGCTTCCTGCTCTGTGACATTGCAGAAGAACACCACCCCATCTGCTCCATGGTAGCTTGCCGCTGCTGCTGGGGATGAGGAAGAGGAGACTGCTGCTTCTGCAGATGCACACAATCTGTATCTTCTTTAGTACTACTACTTTCCTTCTGTGGCTGCTTCCCTGTTGCTTTACTTGAAGCCTGGGCAAGCACGGTGGGACCAGCTTCTTCTGCAAGCAACAGTGCTCTATGTTCTCTTTCAAGGTGATATTTCATGTTGCTGTTAGTAAGATGTCCAATAATTCTTCCACGGCTCACCATCTTTTTACAATGGATACATTGTCCAAATCTCTGGTCAGCCACAACATGATAATGATTCCAAATCTTTGATGTCCTTGTACTGTTCCTTACTCTAGGCTGGATACTTGTCATTTTCATACTAGTAGTAGAAATAGTAGTAGTAGTAGTAGTAGTCACACGTGGATGTTCAAATGGTGTAGGGGACAGGGTACCAGCAATACTGCTGGCACTGGCAGTAGTTGTTTGTTTTGCAATCTGACTAACATTGTCATTGCTTCTGTTCTCCTCCTCCTCCTCCTTCTCCTCTGAATGTTTACTAGCCAAAAACTCCTGATCATCATCCTCCTCCTCCTCCTCCTCCTCCTCCTCAATATCTGATTCTTCATCATCATCAAATATTTTCTGTATCACCATTCTTTCATCTAATCTTTTCACCTTTCCCTCAAATTTTGCTCGTTCCTTCCCTTGCAACAAGTTTCCTTGCACTTCTACATCCTCTTTCTTCTCAAAAAATCGCAGTTTTTTCCTAGGGACTGGCAGACAGCTCTTTCCAGTAGCACTATCACTAGCAACACGTTTTTTTCCAGAGGGTACTGGTAGGGGCATTATGATCCTGTGGTCAAAGAAATATATAATAAATATAGTACATTAAACAAGTTAATAAATTAGTTTGGTATTCATATTTAAAACTTTATTGAGCTAATAGCATTAGCTAGCTAGCTAGCTATTGCTTGCTAAGGCTACCCCCAGACCACAGGACAAAGAAGGATATAGTGATTATTTTTTATTAGTCAGTGAGTGACACTGACAATTGATAATTTGATATAGTATACTTACTAATATATTATATTGCAATTTATACCATGCATTGGCCAGAGCATCAAACTGCAGCAGACTGAGACTGAAACTAGGCTGCAATACTTCAGTTCACTCATTACATTAGCCTCCTGGCAGGACTGGCTAGGCTTTTCTGTTAATACTACATGCAAGCCAAGCATTGAGGTTAGAGAAGTCCTATTCTTATTTTTTCATATCCTTTTCAGGCCTATTCTGTTCTTTGGACTAAAATAACTTCTCCCTCCCACTTCAAGTCTTACCCACAAATCTCACACACAGGAGCAGAAGCCTTAAGCCAAGCACAAGAAACATAATATAGGATATTGGACAGACTATTGGCCAATTATAGGTTTAGTAGTAGAATTGATTTGATAGTAGTGACTCACTGGCTTTAATAGCTAGCCATAGCCAGTGACACTAGGCTAATAGCCAAGCTAGCTATTAGCCTAGTGTCACTGGCTATGGCTAGCTAGCTATAAACACTATTAGTGATAAATCTAGTAGATTACACATACATCTATATAATATTGATAAATATAATATTATATAATTTTATATATTTATAAATCTATTAAAACTCTACTGCTACAATGTTCAGAAAGCAGTCAAAGCACCTACCTTGTCCTTTATAAGCAAGCACTGCTGCTGGACTGGAGTGCTGGTGCCTGCCTATGCCTAGGCTAGGAATGCTGCGAACGAAGAGCTCACTCAAGAAACAGAAAAAAAGAGTAGAGCTCAGCTCAGCTCACTGGTTGTGGCTATTGGCTATTTTGGCTAGTGGTACTTGGCTGCTAGCAGTAGCTATATGCTACTGTGGCTAGTGGCAATGGCTACTGGCTGGCTGGCTGGCTGGCTAGTATCATAGGCTGATACTAGTATCAGCTAGCAGCTAAGCCAGCTAGCAGCTACCCCTTATTAATAACAATAAAGGCTGTATAATATTAGCTATCAATCAACAGCTGCAGCTAGCTATAATGACTGATTGACTGATGTTTTCTCCTCAAACCCACAAAACAAAAGCAACACATAAGCAGAGCACCCCTTATTATATAGCTATTATAGCTACCTATTGACTAAAAGTAGGAGGGAAAATAAACCTATTAATTTAAGTGGCCAATTCAAAAATGATGCAAATGAATATTATGCATAATATATCAAACAAATTCTAGTCACATGATTGATGACCTAATCACAATATCCACAGACACACTACTACAGTAGGATTAGAACTTCAAGCTAATAGCTCTATCCCCCATTCCCATTCCCCATCCCCCATATAAAACAATCTGTAAAAAACAGCACCTTGGCTGTTGGTAACCTTGGTAATGAATAAAAAACAAGAAGACACCCAATAGGAATACATATTCAACCTTCAATTTAAAAAAAAGTGTCAATTTAGTATCAATTTACGTTAGTGCGCACTAACATATATCACCGCGCACTGCCATGTACCGAGTGCGCACTAATAATCCGTTAGTGCGCAGTATGGTGAGGCGCCATGTACTGCGCACTACGTCCAGCGACTGCGCGCTAACGGATAGTCCATGCGCACTAACATCCGTTAGTGCGCAGTAATAAAAAAACCGACTTTAACCCGAAAATTCGTGGAATTTTGATTCTTTTTCCCAACTTCCCCAACAATGACGATTTAGACAATGTCGTTGGCATTGACTAAATCGTGAAAAACGATTGCACATCTCTAATCTTTGTAACAATCTTAGAGCAACAAATCCCACCTGAAGGCACAGCTGGGATAAGACAAATTGAAAGAAACACTAACTTGCAATCAATCTCGCCATGAGACGCACACAAAGTGGTGAACTCCTATGTTGTTTCTGTTGTTCCAACTTAAACCTTGATTTGATATCTCCAATTAATTGCCCCATGTACTTGCACATTTAAGGGTGAATTTTCAAAGTGTTGTTTGCATTAAAAAGCCCATATACGCAAGTATCTGGGCCACCTGTGAGCAATGCATATTTTAAAAAATTGGAAATTGTGCATGTATATTTGCGTGCGTGAGTTTAAAAACGGGGCGGGGTTGGGAGCAGGGCATGGGTGTTCCAGGGCAGGCCCAGCAGTTACGCGCGTAACTTCGTATTTTAAAATCAATTGCCTTAGCGTGTTGAGGCCTGTTAGCTGCATATATTTATTGCTACTCCTGAGAATGTGTAAGTCTGCAGAAATTGCTGTTTAGGCCTAACACACCAGAGTTGAGGGGTCTGGGTCAGTTTGGGGGAGTGCAGGATGAAGAACCAGGGGGGGCTGGATGACCTTGAGATAGACTGATCAAAACAGGTGGACGAACTGGGAAAATTGGCTATGTCCTAAACATGAGCATATTTTAAAGTCCGCGTACCTGCACGGATTAAAACCGATAGTTTCTTAAGGAAGATACACAAAGTATGTTTCCTCGCGAAGTGGCTTAAAATTAGGAGCACACATAAGTGTTCTAGGCAAATTTTAAATCTTGGGTGCGTAGCTACATGCATGATTTAAAATTCCAGCGTATGTTTGCTTGTGCGCCCATAAGCTTGTTTTAAAGTTACCATCTTATATTCCACAGGTAACTATTGAATTTGTTGTAATCAAAACCCAGAAAGGTTTGAACTAAAACTATAATAGATATTGATATCAGTGAAATGATTGAAAAATGTTGTAATAAAGCATAAATGGGCATAAAGCAATATTCCAGTCCCTGTATCAAGTAATTTTGATGTCCCACACAGGTTTTTGGTATACAAGTACATCCTTCAGTTCTTTTTTATACTCCTAAAGAACGTCTCCTTGCCCTATGTGACATATTCCTTCTTTCATTTTCAGAAATGGAAAAGGGTAGCAGGGGGGAGAACTGTTGCTAAAGCCAGATTTCTTTAGGTTTAGCTGCCCATAAAACCTCCTCGCCTGCTGTTTTTATTCTCGGATAATCGCTTAAAAGGCATTTTCCTGTGCGTGCAAATAGTGAGGTCGATTCAATAAAGCGTGCCCAGCCCAGCACACTGGTTAATGAGCATTTGGACACATGTTTTGGACGCGCTTCCATAATCTCTGAGGCAATGAGGGGATCAGCACGTTCAAAGCGCGTGTCCAAACATAAACGTAGCTAATAGCGCTCATCACATGAAAATTCCATGTAGATGAGCCTATTAGCTATTACCTCGCATTGCAAAAAATCCATGTGCGATACTAAATAGGAAGAGCCACAGAAAGCAGCACCATGCAAAAAAAAGTCTTGATGAAAACATTTTTTTTCGGGGCACACAGTATACAATATGGGGCGGATTTTCATACTCCGCGAATAGGCCTACTTTTGTTTGCGCTCCAGGCGCTCCAGGCGCTCCAGGATGTCTTGATGAAAACATTTTTTTTCGGGGCACACAGTATACAATATGGGGCGGATTTTCATACTCCGCGAATAGGCCTACTTTTCCTGGAGCGCCTGGAGCGCCTGGAGCGCTCCAGGCGCTCCAGGCGCTCCAGGATGTCTTGATGAAAACATTTTTTTTCGGGGCACACAGTATACAATATGGGGCGGATTTTCATACTCCGCGAATAGGCCTACTTTTCCTGGAGCGCCTGGAGCGCCTGGAGCGCTCCAGGCGCTCCAGGCGCTCCAGGATGTCTTGATGAAAACATTTTTTTTCGGGGCACACAGTATACAATATGGGGCGGATTTTCATACTCCGCGAATAGGCCTACTTTTGTTTGCGCTCCAGGCGCTCCAGGCGCCTGGAGCGCCTGGAGCGCCTGGAGCGCCTGGAGCGCCTTTTGTTTGCGCTCCAGGCGCAAACAAAAGTACGCTGGATTTTAGTAGATACGCGCGGAGCCGCACGTATCTGCTGAAAACCTGGATCGGCGCGCGCAAGGCTATCGATTTTGTATAGCCGGCGCGCGCCGAGCCGCGCAGCCTACCCCGGTTCCCTCCGAGGCCGCTCCGAAATCGGAGCGGCCTCGGAGGGAACTTCCTTTTGCCCTCCCCTCACCTTCCCCTCCCTTCCCCTACCTAACCCACCCACCTGGCCCTGTCTAAGCCCCCACCTTACCTTTGTCGGGGGATTTACGCCTCCCGGAGGGAGGCGTAAATCCCCGCGTGCCAGTGGGCCTCCTGCGCGCTGGGCCGCGACCTGGGGGCGGGTACGGAGGGCGCGGCCACGCCCCCGGACCGCCCCGGGCCGTAGCCACGCCCCCGTACCCGCCCCCAAAACGCTGCCGACACGCCCCGAAAACGCCGCGACGACCGGGACCGCCCCCGACACGCCCCCCTCGGAGAACCCCGGGACTTACGCGAGTCCCGGGGCTCTGCGCGCGCCGGTAGGCCTATGTAAAATAGGCACACCGGCGCGCAGGGCCCTGCTCGCGTAAATCCGGGCGGATTTACGCGAGCAGGGCTCTTAAAATCCGCCCCTATGTGCATATTGTGCCGAAAAATTAGTTGCCACGAAATAAAATGGACACTCGTAAATTGAGCATCCGTTTTCCTAACCCGTGCACAGCCACATCTCCTGGGTGCCAGATGCCATGGACATGTTAGAGATGCACAATTTATCCCGGCAGCTAATTGTTTATTGCATCGGAGCCCAGGAGAGGTGATTGAGTGTGTGTTAAAAAACGTAAGCACAGTTTGAACATGTTTTTAGCGCATCCATATTGAGGTTTATTTTCAAAAGGTTTATGCATGTCAAATTGGCATATGCATATGTAATTAGCATGTACTCATGTATACGCCATTTTGGAAACATTGTGACTATACGTCTACTTATGTTGTGGTGCATAAATCTTAGTCCTGGATTTATCAAAATGCACTAAATATGCACTAAATATTTCATGCGACAGGAAAAGGGGTGTGTTTTGTGGTAATACCTATGCAAAGCACAGAGAGAGAGAGCCTAGTCATAATGCCCTCACGCTAGATAGGTATTTATATATGGGAGGCCCACCTAGTAACTCTAGGTGAGGTTTAAGTATTAGTGTAAGGGTTAGGAGCCACTTTGACATTCAAAGTGAGACATACGAACAGAACAGTGCTCTCTTGTTAGGATTTGATGACCTTCGGAGTGAGGAAACTCACCCAAAGATGAGATTTGTGCAATGTTCTCTCAACCTAGCTTGATGTTACCCAGGTAGAGAGTCCATCAAGCTAGGTTCAGAGAACATTGCACAAATCTCATCTTTGGGTGAATTTCCTCACTCTGAAGGTCATCAAATCTTCACATGAGAGCACTATTCTGTTCGTACGTCTCACTTTGAATGTCAAAGTGGCCTTAACCCCTACATTAATACCTAAACCTCACCTCGAGTAGTAACTCGAGGGAGGGCCTCCCATAGATATATAAATACCTATCTAGTGTGACGGCATTATGGCTAATTTCTCTCTCTCTCTCTCAAGCTTAAAACAGCTTTAAAGCCGTGCAATTCAGCTTTACAAAACTGTGAGCCCAGTCCACTTGGTCAAAATTCACACCCCAATATCCTCCCCTTTTTCTCATTTGCATTGCACCAAACGTTATGGTGCTTTCGTATGTGTTAAGGCGTTTTTTGCATGCCAAAACGCCTTATAGCACTTTGATAAATGACCCCCTTAGAGAAAAAAAAGGTGTTCTGGGGCAGGATTCAGAAGTATGCCCACAAGTTTCTATTTTGTAAGCAGGACTGTACTTTTTTACACCTGCTAATTAGGTCTGGAAGTGAAATTGCGCTTGTCTCATATCTGCAGTTTTTGGGTGAGAGATCAGGGTTAAGTGGTGGGAGTGAGGCTGAAGCAGTGAACGGTCTGAGTGAAGTGGTGAAAGTGTCGGTAAACTGGTCTCTTCAGGTAATGCACAAGTAAGTATTTTCAGAAGTGAATTACGGACATTCTTTAGAAAATACTTGCCTCTGCTTATAACTCAACGTTATTACATGCGCATGTTATAATTTACACACGTATGAATTATATGCACATAATTTTATACAATGAGTAAAGAAAGTATGTATTTTACTGTATTGCAAATATATCCATGTACTTTTGGGGGTAGAAATATATGGCATTTTATAAACTGTGAGGTTTTTATAAGATTGTTATTATTTAGGAGAGTTGTGGGTAGATCCTTGGACAGGTGGCAGATGACCACGCCCCCAGAGGAAGATCCCGAGAGGGACCACCAGTCAGGCTCAGAGTTAGGAGACAGACACACACTAGTTCTTTTATTAGACAGTATACTGAACCACCAGAGGTGGCAGTAGTGAGCTGGAATGCCCGGCTGGGATGTAGTCCCTCAGATACTGGAACAGCGATCCCTGGAGGCTGAGCTGTAGAGAAACTGAAATATAGTGAGTAGGCAGGGTATGCAGAGTTCATGGACAGAACCAGATGGTAACACTCACACAATGTCTCATAGAAGCCCAGGAGCTGGAATGAAGTAGGCCCTCGAGGAGCGAGTACCTGGTTCCAGGGAAAGCTCTGAGAGAGCGATGGTAACTCACAATTGTAGTAGGCAGTGATGACTTCCAGGCAGAAGTGAATTCCGAAGAAGTCCAGGAACGAGGGCCCTCGAGGGGCGAGTACCGGTTCCAGACTGCAACCTACAAAGTAAGAGAGAGAGTGAGGCCCCCGAGGAGCGGGTACCCCTGGTAAGTCCAAGGAGGCAGAGTAGCTTGGAAAGTCGTAGTGAGTCCGTTGCCATTCCTTGCTAACTCGAGTTGTTAGCAATTCAGAGACCTTTAAATATCTGAAGCAGATGACATCATCTCAGGGGGGGACGCCCCTGAGGTTCGCGCCACTTCTGGTACTTGAGGCGGGGCCGTGCCGCACGTGCGCCCCTAGGCATCAGGTCAACATGGCAGATTGCAGCGTCGAGCCGATCCAGGGATGCCGGACGAGGTCGACAGAGAGACGCCGCGGCAGCCAGCCTTCCATTAACCTCGGATGGAGTCGCCAATGTGGTAAGGTGGGCGGAGTGGAGATGTCAGGCAGCGACGGTTGCAACAAAGATATTAGCATAAATCTCCTGAAGGCTCACTTTAAAGTGCATTTGGTGACTTAGACTATTAAAAATTGAGTTCAATATTAATACACTGCCGCAAGAATACTAACATGGATCTATTTTCTTAGGGGTAAATTGTAAAAGAGTTGCTCACGTTAAAAGTAGTATGAGCAACTCGTATTTTAAATCGGCTCAATTATGCGCATACATATGCATGTGTGAGCAACCCAATGCATGGAAAAAAGAGGCAGAGTTAGGGCTTGTCAGGAATGCTCCGAGGCGAGGCCAACATTTACGTACCTAAATACGAATTTTAAATCCCATGTCCGTAGTGCGCTTCGGTCTGTTACCCAAGCTTATGTACTTCTGCTCTTGATGAGGTGTAAGTCTGAAGAAAACTCATTTTATGTCTAAAATGACTGGGTGAGAGGTCAGGATAAAATGGGGTCTAGATGACCTAGAGATAGAATGGACAAACTGATGAACTAATTGGTCAAATTGGCTATTTCCTTCATGTGCGCAGCATTTAAAATATGCTTAGCTGTGTGTCTTAAAGCTGACAAATTCCTAAGGAAGATTTGTGATTTACGTTTGCTCATGTAACTGCTTAAAATTAGGAGCGCACATATGTGCTAGGACCTCAGGCAAGAAACTTGTCTACTAACTTTTAAAAAGAAACTAAAGACATGGCTATTCTGCCGAGCCTTCCCCGCCTCTTGTCCAACAGCCTGACTTAGAATTATGCCAGCAATTATGTAAATAAATAATGTTCCAGCAATTATGTAAATAAATAAACGCTAAATCATGTTACAAGTTATCATGAGGACGGCTCCTTGCCCCTCTCACATACTCTCTTGTATATTGTACTTTATCTTCGTTCCCCCTTTCTTGTTTCCTACTCCCAGTTAAGGCATCCTTGTTATAATGTAACTTTATACTCCTTCAAATTGTCTCTTGTTGTTTGGTTGGTTATAGTTACTGCCTAGTTCGATGTACACCGAGTTGATTTGATTTGTATCAAGAAAGTCTGTATATAAAAGCCTTTAATAATAATAATAATAATAATAATAATAATAGGTGTATTTTAAATAGTATGGGGCAGATTTTTATTCTTATGCGTGCGGGGTATATTTGTGCGCGCTACCCAACGCGCACAAATGTACACTCGATTTTATAACATGCGCGCGCTGCCGCACACATGTTATAAAATCCGGGGTTGGCGCACGCAATGGGGTGCACACTTGTGCACCTTGCACGCGCCAAGCCCTAGGGGAGGCCCGATGGCTTTCCCCGTTCCCTCTGAGGTCGCTCCGAAATCGGAGCGGCCTCGGAGGGAACTTTTTTTTGTCTCCCCCCCACCTTCCCCTCCCTTCCCCTGTCTAACCCTCCCCCCAGCCCTACCAAAATCCCCCCCTACCTTTTGTTGTGAAAGTTACGCCTGCCTCAGGCAGGCGTAACTTTCACAACAAACCTGGGGCGTGCGCAGGTGTAGGTTTTCGGGGGTTACGCGCGAAACCCTTTGAAAATCTACCCCTATGTGTGCACATAAGTGGATGATTTAAAATGTTTGCGTATGTACGCTTGCATGTGCATTCGCGCATCTATGGGCACTCGCGCACTCGTTTTAAAGTTACCGTCCCTATGTATTTACAATACATATACATTTCAAACAACTCATGTGACAGACGTGTAAAACCTGTAGGGGTCCCTAATCAACCGCTGTGCGCCTCTGCTAGTTAACCTGTGGCCCGATCAGAGTTAGCCAGATAAATTAACCTGCTTACTCTGAATATTGGAGTCAGCCTGATAACTTATCCAGCTAACTCAACTCCTCCCCATTATGCCCATTCCCTGTTTGTGACATATCCAGCTAAATTCATAGCCAGATAAGAGACTTCTTCAACTACCTGCTGACCCTAGCCGGAAATTCATGCTTGGCAAGTCAAAAAGATGTATTTAAAATATTTATGCTTTAACTGCAAAACAATGGATTAAGGAAGGTAATAACACTGGTACGGTTTAGCAAAGATGCATTAGCCGTTAAAACGAGGTGGAACAACTAATTCATCAGAAGTATAGCCAGATAGTATTTGCTGCTCTTTTATGTCCATACTTTTGTTTTTTTAAATACCATTTATTTGAAGGCAGGATAAACTACTCACTCATCACCTGCTCTATATCCTTTCTTGTCAGCTAATCTAGTATTGTACCACATTCCCCAGTCAAAGATCGGGCTCAGCAGGCAAATAGCACACATTGAATTCATCCAAGTGAGAAAAACTGGGATAAAAACAGAAAATAATTCTAATTTAACAAATTCCTGTTACGATAGTTAAGCTAAGCTAGATGCTTGTCTTGTAGTCCTGCTCCAGCCTTAGGGAAGTATTGAAAAAAGGGAAGCCAGCAGATGATTTGTATGCATATCAGTCCTCTTCCCCCATGCATATTCCGCTTCTCTTTACTTCCCTTTCTGGGTGAAAGTTCGGCCTCCTCGTTATTGATGGGGATGACTACAGTGGCAACAGCGCCACCTGCCAGATCCTTATACCATCTGCTTAAATTTAGCCTCTGCCACCCTCAAAATCTGTTAGCATATGAGGTGATTACCAAAAGGTTCATGATCACGTCTGCAGTTTAACATTTTTTAATAGGAGTTCAAGCTGTGAATTTTGTAGTTCTCTGTCATGCTATTTTATTTTAGAAATTCATAATCAGAGAGTTGTCTTTCTTTTTACAAAAGCTCGTCAAAGATGTAATTAACTTAGTCCAATCAGAAAGGTATCACCTATATCTTGTTTGTTGATTCTTAATTCCAATCATCTTTCTTTTTAAATAATGGAGCTGGTTTTAGAAAATAAAAGATCACCAATGCCTTTCAAAACCAAGTGGAAGGGATCAGATTAACAGGATACATATGGGATAGGCCTCCAGGGGCACATGCCCAGGAAGGATGGGTTAGGATGGCAGTTATAGTTGGTGATTTGATTATTAGAAAGGTTGATAGCTGGGTGGCTAGTGGATGGGAGGATCGTTTGCTAACTGGCCTGCCTGATGCCTTGCTTCCATGCCCAGACCTTACACCTTGGAGTTTCCTTTGTCACTGTGCCTTGCTGTCGTACCACAGAGCTAACACCTTGCCAGTCTGGGGGAGCTGCTTTGCACCTTTCATGGTTCTCTGGAACCTTGAAGCCACTCTTTGTGCTGCTTGGCCCCTTTATCAGTGCCTGCCTTGGAGGTTCACTGCCACCTTTTCTGCTTTGTTCCTCAATGCCACTTTTGGTGCCAGTTTGCAACTTGAGGTGCCATCAAGTGTTCATGGCACTGTTGCTGATAAGTGATAACCTATTTTAGAGCCTTGGGGTATTCCTTCCACACTTGATCTCTTCTTGGTCTGTTATACTGTAGTGTTTTGTCCCCAGCACAAACATTTGAAAAAAGTCAATTAAAGGCAGACAAGTTTTGCTACAGGGCATGTCAGCATCTGCTTATTCAATAGGTCTTACTTTCCTCCAGTATCCTCAGCCTGGTTCTCCCAGCCTGTTGAGAATGATTGATTACACTGGGGTGGATATTTTGCCCAAAAAGCCTTAATTCTGAAGGAGATAATACTGGCACAAGACAAAAGATGCTCAAGCATAACCATTTCACTGTTCTGAATGTGATAACACTTAAGCCTGGATTTTAAAAGGGCTACACGCGTGGCCAGGCCTTGCACGTATTTTGCAATGGGCCTAGCTGTGCACATAAACCCCAGTTCACATGGAACTGTCGGCCGAGGAAAACGGGGTGGCCCGGGGGCATAGTCTGGGCAAGGGCCGGGACAGTGCCAGCAGCCAGCTGCAGCACGCAGATTACTTCTTCTCCAAAGGAGCAGTAAGTATTAAAATAAAAAAAATTAGGGATAGTTAGGATAGATTTATGGGGTAGGGAGGAGAGGGAAAGAGGGAGGAAGGATAGAGTTAAGTGTAGGAAAGTTTCCTCCCAATCCGCTCCTTAATTTGAGCAGACTGGGAGGGAACTGGGGGAGGCCCAACTGCATCGCCGCGCATTGCTTTGTAAAATTCCCCCTCCCTGCGCATGTGAGTCGTGGGCCACCCACACATGCGCACGGCCATCGGATTTTATAACATGCACATGCCGATGTGCTTATGTTATAAAATCGGTGCATCCATGTGCGCATGCTGGGAACCTCGCATGCTCCTTTGAAAATCAGGTCCTTAGAGGATGACCAGAGAGTAGTACCAGCGATTTCATGCAAAATCAGGACAAGTAACAGGCTGAGAGCAGATCAATGATGTGGGAAATGGTCTCCAGATAAAGTAGCCCTCACTACTTTCCTGGAAAACCACCTCACAGTCATTAGAGAAACCAAAGTGATGTATGAAGTGTGATGATAACCTTTACATGTTATGATTCCTCCCATAGCTGAGCCATGGGAGGCCTCTCACCTTCTCTGGAGGCCGCTCCGAAGCCGGGGCTTCGCCTGAGTAATCCTCTGGATCTTGCTCCACAGCCTGGGAGACCTTTGGTGTCAGCAGGCCTACCCGAGGCCTACTTCACTACAGCCAGGATGCTCTGGTGTGGGCCACGCCCTTCTCCTAAGGGGTGGGCCCGCGGCTCCTCTCCACTCTTGTAGGGCCAGAGAGGTATGGCCCATCTGGACTCCTCCCAGGCAGTTGCCTGCTCCTGGGGTATAAAAGCTCTTCCTCAGCACTCATGGATTGGCTTACATTGGAGTTACTCATCTCTTGAGGTCTCCTCTTCCAGCGCTCCGTCAGGCCTTCGTTTTTTGTTCCAGCTTGGTGTCCGATGTCTTGCACGTTCCTGATGTTTCCTGATGTTCCTTGATGTTGGTTCCTGTTGTTCCTATCCCAGTCCTCGCTCCTGATTGCAGGTGTGCAGTACCTTGCTTCTGACTGCCGGTGTGCAGTACCTCGCTCCTGACTGCCGGTGTGCAGTACCTCATCCCCTTCCTGCGCTGGTCCCGCTCCCGTGGATGTAGGACAGGGTGGTCCGTGACCAGACCAGTGGTACTGGCTGTGTAGGGTGCCCTGAGGGAACGTGCCAACGTCTGAACCTTCCAAGTTCCTAAGTCTATGTCTACAGTCTATGGTTCCCGAGTCTTCGTCTTCTGTTCCTGAACCTCCATCTGCCCACGCCCTGAGTTCGGCCTGCTGCCTTTTGCCATCTCAGCGGCAAGTCCAAAAGGGCTGGGAACAGTCGGAGGACTGTTCATTACCAACATTCCATAGTTGGTTCCAGAGGCATGCAGGTCCAGCTGGGGGTCGGGCCGTCTTTCGCCACCCACACTGACACACGCTACACCTACCCTTGGCACGGTCCTGATCCACCTGGGATTGTGCCAGGGGCCCAAGGACACACTCCCTCTAAGGGGGACCACTCTCCCAGCGCTCCCCATAACAGAATGCAAGGCCTTCCAAGGCCACCCGAAACATAACATTACATTTGGCAAACCCATTATATAAGACAATCTAAATTCCACTCTGCAGCTCAGGGGTCTTTGTGTATTCAGTCTTGCTTCCATGCCAGGATCTTACACCTTAGGGTTTCCTTTGCTACTGTTCCTTGCTGTTGCACCTCAGATCTAATACCTTGCCAGTATGGAGGGTGGAGGTCTGCTTTGCACCTCTCATGGTGGTTTGGAGCCTTGAAGCCACTCTTTGTGCTGCTTTAAGGATCTTCAACCTTGGAGGTTTTACTGCTACCTTTTCTGCTTTGTTACCCTTTCATGCTGCCTTGGGATGCTAATGTCACTTTTGGTGCCAGTTTGCCATTTGAGATGCCATCAAGGGTTTATGGCACTGTTGATGGTACCCTCTTTTGGAGCTTTAGGGTGTTCTTCACAATTTTTCTGCTTCTTTGCTCCTCTTACAGTGACTTGGTGAAATCCTGCCAATGCTAGTACCCTTTTTCCCCTTTTTGGAGTTGTAGGCTATCCATGTCACTTTTGGTGCCCCTTTCCAGTCTTCTCAGTCTTTCTAGGTACCCTGGAGTTCTTTCCCCCTTCTGTTGATTTCTTCCAACAAGATTTAAGACAATTGATTTAAAAAACCCCATTCTGGAGCCCAATTATAGGCTGAAAATTACCTATAATGTGTTACGTGAGGGGCCTTGAAAGGCTTTGCATTCTGTTACATGAGGGTCCTCGAAAGGACTTGCATTCTGTTAGAAACAGGGGTGTTTAGTGTGCCCTTGGGCCTCAGCCCGACCCCAGATTGATCCAGGACCAAACCGAGGGTTGAAGGTGTGTTCCAGCATGGCAGATGGTCTTACCCTCTGCCAGGCCTGCAAGCTCCCAAAACCAACAACATGATGATGTTGGAATGTGAATGGTCCTCCGACCATTCCGAGCCCTTTTGGACCTGCTGCTTGGATCTGCATGGAGCAGCAGGCCTGGCCTGAGGATGAGGGCAGACGGGCCTTAACATGAAGACATGACACCAAGACTGATGCGGACGGCATCAGAGACGAGGGCTGGCACAAGATATGACACCAAGGTAGTTGAAGACATGACACCAAGGCTGATGCGAAGACATCACGGACCAATGGTCGATGCGACGGCATCCCAGACCAGGGACGATGCGACATCAGGAACAAGACATTGACATGATACCAAGACTGATGCAACGGCGAGGAACTTGACGAAGTCCAGACGAGACGAGAGATTGGGCGGAAAGATATTGGCACTGTTTCTCAGGGTGCCCTACACAGTCCACCTGCGGGACTTGTCGCGGACCACCCTGTCCCACTGCGCGCCCTACACAGCCGAGGAGGCTGGTCACGGACCACGCTGAGAACGGGACAAGCGCAGGGAAGAATCCAGTCGAGGTGGGACTCCGACGATGAAGCCAGATGTCATCTGGAGCTCCACAAAGGCTGGCGGGACATGATGACTCAGGAGCACAGGAACGAATTCCACCTGTAGGCAACTCCACGCTCGGGAAAAACGTCATCCGAAAGAGCACGTCCTGACAGGACCAGAAGGCTCAGGAATGCTGAAGACACAGGAGCAGGACACCAAGGAACTTGGGACATCAGGAAGCAGAAGATCAAGACGAGACACCAGGACACCTGGACGGGGACCTCAGGCATGAACATGACTTGACATGACAAGAAGACGAAATGAAGAGGAGCTCCACGAAGAAGACCTGACAGAGCTCTGGCAGGCAGGAGCCCCCAGAGTGAAGTAACTCCGATGCAAGGCGAAGACTGAAGTGACGGAGCAGCCCTTTTATAGGGCTGGAGCAAGAAATCAGTCCTTAGGTGGGGCCAGCACACTTCCTGTGTCTAACCCTTTAAATTCTGTAGAGAGGCGCGGCCGCACGCCTAGAGGAACAGGAAGCTGACTGTGCAGGACCATGGACAGTGGCCTGCACAGCGTCGACGTCGCGATGAAGCAGGGCAGGCCTGAGAAGCAGGTGGAATAGATAACAGATACTTATTAGCCGATCTCAAATTGCGTTGTGGCGTATGAATTTGCAATGCTGGATTTAGCCATTCGACAGATTTATTATAAATTGACTTGTGTATTATGTATAACACTTTATAGTCTATCCTAAACTTGACTGGTAACCAGTGTAATTCCATCAACATTGGAGTGATGTGGTCAAATGTTATACTTCCATGCACACACGGGCAGTGGCATTCTGCAACAATTGAAGTGACCTGAGGGAGTAATTTGGTAGGGAAATTCAGGAAAAATTTGTTTTTGGGAGGGGCACATTTATTTAAAAACCCAAACCCAACCCAACCCTTCAAATTTACTTAATTAAACCCCTCACCATGACTTACTGAAAGCCCTGGAAGTCCAGCGGGGGTCCTGGGAGCAATCTTCTGCTCTTGGGCCATCGGGCCTGCCAGAAATCAAAATGGCGCCGGTGGCCCTTTGCCCTTACCATGTGACAGAGGCTACCGGTGCCATTGGTTAGCCCCTGTCATATGGTAGGAGCAATGGACGGCTGGCACCATCTTAGAACATGGTGTGGGCCATTCATAGCTTCTTCCATGTGACAGGGACTGACCAATGGCACCGGTAGCCCCTGTCACATGGTAATGGCAAAGTGCCACCGGCATCATTTTGATTCATGGCAGCCGACGGCTCGAGAGGGAGAGATCGCTCCCGGGACCCCACTGGGCCACCAGGGCTTTTAGTAAGTGGTATGGGGGGTATCAGGATGGGGGGGGGGGGGTTGTAATTAAGTAAATTTGAAGAGTTGGGGTGGGGTTTGGTTTTTTTCGGTCTGTTTCCGAAAACAAAACGAAAAATGTTTCTGGGTTCTGGAAGTGGACTGAAATGGTCCAACCCAAAAATGAAAATGAACCTAAAAACAATTGTGCATATCCCTATAATTTGGAAGGCCAAGAAAAAGTGCATTACAGTAATCAATTTTAGCAAAAAGTAATGCTTGTAAAACAGTTCTAAAATCTCCAAAATTCTATAGAGATTTTAGTTTCTTTAAAACATGCAATTTATAAAAGCCATCTCTAATTATAATATTAATATTTTTCTTAAAATTCAATTTGCTATCAATAAAGATTTCTAAGTCACATGCAACATCAACAATAGTGATATCATGTGAACCAAATTTATGACAGTGAAATATTTGAATTCACATTATTGCCCAGATAAATAATTTGTTTTGTGCTGGTTGAGTTTTAATCTCATACACATTAATAATCGTTGGATGGATTGCATGTATATATCCAATAATTTCAGTGTTTTCTCTTTTGTATCATCTATTGGTATAAGAAGTTGCCCGACATCTGCATAAATATAATAAAGAATACCTAGACCAGATAAAAGTTTACAAAGTGGGAGCATGTAAAGGTTAAACAAGGTCGCCAAAAGGGCAGAACCCTGTGGAACTTCAGACTCCATCATGATCGAATATGAGGTCATATTGCCAATTCTTACTTTGAAGGAAGGCTCATGCAAATAACTGGTAAACCAGTGTAAGGTGTGGAAATTGTCCTGAAATCCATTTCTTTAAGAAATGGTTTAATTTTCCTTAGAATCAACAATCTAAAAAAAGTACTTTGTATAACTGATTTATCATGATTGAAATTAAAGAGCATGAAGATATCAACGGTTTTGACTTACTCTACAATAGGGATGGAAACTCCGTCACATTGAATGTTTGCTGGAAAAGGGGATGTTAAAGGTCTGCCTAACTTGATAATTTTTGTTTTTGCAATATTAAGTATTAACTTAATGTAAATTTACTATCTCTTAATGGAATTCAAATAAATGGAGATAAGACCAATCATATTGACATCAGAAATGACTGGAAAAAGAATTGTATGTTGTCTGCATAATGGCGATAATAAAGCTCCAATCCTGATAATAGTTTGCAAATTGGTTTTAAATATATATTGAACAATGTGGCTGATAGTGATGACCCTTGAGGGACCTCAGTTTTAATGGATACCAAGCTTGTTGTCAGAGCCAATTGATACCAGGCGACCATATGTTCCTGAGATGCCAAGTTCTGCCATTTGCTCAGAATGATGTGATTGATGATACCAAAGGCTGCCAAAACATGGAGCAGCACCAGAATGAATTCCTTACCAACATGAAATCCTCACCAAATTATATTTAGGCTAGATCTCTAAAAGATCTCCATGAGTGCCTAGGTCTAAAGCTGAATTGAAACTGATGGAGGTCATCCCAAATATTCTACAGCTGTTTAAAGACCACAGCTTCAATCACTTTGGCCAGAAAGGTATTGATAGAAATAGGCCTATAATTAACTATATCTAAAAGTTGGAGCTGTGTGTGATATGAATTGATTTTGATGTGATTTAATGTGCATACTTGACTAAACAAAACTATTCAATTTAAGGATCAGGCATAAATTCCACATTGCTTTTTCTATATTTTGCTTGCATAAATTTTCTGTGGAACTTTTTCCCCTTAAGAATTTACAGAAAATTAAATCCTAGGGCAAAAGATAACTCTATTTAAAAACTGTGCAAGCAAACTAACTTGTGAGCTTTTTATACTTTCTTTTTTTTTGCCTGCCCTAAGACTCAAATAGTCTCATATATCTGTTACTAGTCCTGCGTACTTGTTTTAGCTTTCTCATTTGTATTCTGTATATTCTTATAATTGTTTTCTTAACAATACAATATTTGCTATTTTATATTTGCCAAATACACAGAAAGGATATACAATGATTAACTGAAATGGATTAGCAGTTTTTATTCTCATTCAAACTGAAAAGATGACTGATAAATGTATAATCCTCATCTGTAGTTTCCAATCAGCCTCCTGCACCTTAGCATCTTTTAAGGAATTACATTTTAATTTAAAGTACCACATGACATCACTGAGCTCCTTTCAGGATACCAGCAGACCACCAGGGTTCTCCCTCTAAATTTCCAATTTAACTATTCATCCAGTTGGAGACCATTTGTCACTTATAATCACAATCAGTCACACTCCCTTACTAAGTCAACATAGTAGTGTTATACTCTGAACATTTAATCAGCATCCAATTCTGCCTTACACTGGAGAATAATTTGAAAGACCCATAACTTCTGGAGACTGAATGTTTCGAATCCATCACTAGATTTCTATGTCAGGTTTCCAAGTAACTTAGCTTCAAGAAAATGAATATGTGGAATACTTCCTTAAATTTTTACAATTCTGTCACTTCTAGCCATTTGAGTTTTGCTGGCTAATCTGCATAATGATTTGCAGAAGGAAGAAAAAGGAAGGGAATATGTTATTGTTAGACAAGCATAGTTGATTATATTAAAGTATGGAAAGAAAAGATACTAAAACTTCTAGATTTGACATGGTCAACCACAGGACAAAGAAGAAGGTATAGGATCCCTCTCATAATGTGAAGGGAAACATTTTTAAGAGATGAGGGAATTTCTCCCACAAGGAGCAAAAGCAAAATCTTTAAAAGCACCTACAGTATAATGGCACATAGTGATGAGAACTTTGGGGGGAAAGCAAATTAGAAAACATATTTCTGGTTCTTTAGGGTTATGTAACACCCCCACTCCTAAGAGTACTGGATGAGTTTCCTATAGAGATGTGAATATGGTCATAGGAGTTGATCATGGAGTGGATGACCTTGAAGTCAAGCAACACCAGAAGCTCTATCCAGGATGACTTCTCTGGCACAAAGAATCCAGAATTTGTTTCCCAGAAACAAGGTCAGACTACTAAGTATTTGAGATTTTAAGTGACTCCCTTTTACCCCAATGCATACAGATACAATAGTAAAAGTAACGGAGATACTTTAGTACTCTGGGCTACACAGAAACATAAGTATACAAATCATAGACTCAGTCCTCTCTTTTAGTCAGGCCCAAACCACTTGTACTATGAAAGTCTGGGGCAGCAAGGTGTAGGCGAGGGGCAGCTATATGAGATCAGACTTAAGGACTTAAATATGGATACCCTAGAGGAAAAAAGAGACAGGGGAATGGGGAGTATGCATGGACATGATACTGACATTCAAATACCTCAAAGTTATAAATACACTTTTCCATTGAAAAGGCATACATAGATGTTCAGGTCCCTCATGCCCTTGATGAAAATGAGAACATGCTATACTGGGTCAGACCAAGGGTCCATCATGCCCAGCATCCTGTCTTCAACAATGGCCAATCCAGCTCATAAGAACCTGGCAAGTATCCAGAAACTAAGTCTATCCCATGTTACTGTTGCTAGTAATAGCAGTGGCTATTTTCTAAGTCAACTTAATTAATAGCAGGAAATGGACTTCTCCTCCAAGAACTTATCCAATCCTTTTATAAACCCAGCTACACTAACCATATCCCCTGGCAACAAATTCCAGAATTTAATTGTGCGTTGAGTGAAAAAAACTTTCTCTGATTAGTTTTAAATGTGCCACATGCTAACTTCATGGAGGGCCCCCTAGTTCTTCTATTATCCGAAAGAGTAAATAACCGATTCACATTTACCCATTCTAGACCTCTCATGATTTTAAACACCTCTATTGTATCCCTATCAGCCGTCTCTTCTCCAAGCTGTACAGTCCTAACCTCTTTAGTCTTTCCTCACAGGGGAGCTGTTCCAACCCCTTTATCATTTTGGTCGCCCTTCTCTGTACCTTCTCCATCACAACTATATCTTTTTTGAGATATGGCCACCAGAATTGTACACAGTATTCAAGGTGTGGTCTCACCATGGAGTGATACATTTTATTCACCATTCCCTTTCTAATAATTCCCAACATTCTGCTTGCTTTTTTGACTTCCACAGCACACTGAACCAACGATTTCAATGTGTTATCCACTAAGACGCCTAGATCTCTTTCTTGGGTGATAGCTCCTAATATGGAACCTAAGGTTGTGTAACTATAGCATGGGTTATTTTTCCCTATAGGCATCACCTTGCACTTATCCACATTAAATTTCATCTGCCATTTGGATGCCCATTTTTCCAGTCTCACAAGGTCTTCCTGCAATTTATCATAATCCGCTTGTGATTTAACTACTCTGAATAATTTTGTATCATCTGCAAATATGATTACCTCAATCATCGTATTCCCTTCCAGATCATTTATAAATATATAGAAAAGCATGGGTCCCAATACAGATCCCTGAGGCACTCCACTACCCACTCCCCTCCACTGAGATAATTGTCCATTTAATCCTACTCTCTGTTTCCTGGCTTTTAGCCAGTTTGTAATCCGTGAAAGGACATCACCACCTATCCTATGACTTTTTACTTTTCCTAGAAGCCTCTCATGAGAAACTTTGTCAAATGCCTTCTGAAAATCCAAATCAATACATCTACTGGTTCACCTTTATCTACATTTATTTATTTATTTGAAGCTTTTATATACCGAGGTTTAGCGCATGCCTTCACCCCGGTTTACATTGAAACGAAACAATGATACATAGAACAAGTAGTGAAACAAAAGTATATGCATATAACAGGTCATGGAGCAGGTTGTAACAGGAAATAACTAAAATAGTTTAAGCCAAATAACGAAAATGAATATAGAAACGAAAAACGAGGAAGGTATATACAAACTCAGGCTCTAAATACAAGAAAGTATGAGTGGGAAATGAAGGAAAGAAGGGGGGGAATGGGTGGGAGGTAGGGGTCGGGGGGATAGAGGGGGAGGCAGTGGGAGGAGGAAGGGGTAAATATCTGCGGAAAAGAGAAGAGGGGAGAAGGAGGTGGAGGCATAAGGCATCACAATTGTAATTTGCTTAAATCATCATTGAAAGTCTGGCTGAAGATCCAGGTTTTCAGTTCTTTTTTGAATGATTTATTATCGATGATATTGGTGAGGTAGCGTGGTAGGGCATTCCAGAGTTTTGGCCCAGCTATGGAGAGAGCTCTATTTCTGGTGTTCATAAGCTTTGCCATGGGATATGTGGGTATTTCGAGAAGTTCTGGTGTTCCGTTGAGGTTTGTGGGGGTGGAACATTTTACTGACTGCGGAGTTATCTGTATTGTGTACTGCGTCGTGGATGATCGTCAGGGTTTTGTATTCTATTCTCTGAATGATTGGTAGCCAGTGTAGACTTTTTAATACTGGGGTGATGTGATCCGATTTTTTATTTCCGGTCAGTACTCTAGCAGCGGCATTTTGCAGTAACTGTAGTGGTTTTATGGTGGATTTGGGGAGACCTAGTAACATTGAGTTGCAATAGTCTAGGCTGCTGAAGATCAGGGATTGTAGTACTGTTCGGAATTCCTGATGGTGGAGGAGCGGTTTTAGGTGTTTTAGTACATGAAGTTTATAGAAACCTTCCTTGGTTTTGGTTGCTATGTTTGTTTTTAGGTTAAGATCTTTGTTGATCCATACGCCGAGGTCCTTTGTTAAGCTTTTTAGAGGTATGGAGATGTTGTTGATTAGAAGAGAGTTGAGGGAGATGGTTTGGTCTGAGAGGTTTCTTCCAATGAGGATACATTCAGTTTTATTCATGTTTAGGCATAATTTTAACTTGTTGAGCATGTTACTAATTGTGGTTAGGTGTTTATGTTTAGGTGTACATGTTTATGAACTCCTTCAAAAAAGTGAAGCAGATTTGTGAGGCAAGACTTGCCTTGGGTAAAGCCATGCTGACTTTGTTCCACTAAACCATGTCTACACTTGGATTTCAGAATATAAAGATTAATTAAACGTTTTGGTAGATTGAGATACCTAGCATTTGACTGCCCAAACATAGAATGCTACATGTTGTGAAAACCCAGTACTTAGAAAGGGGAAAAATGGGTTCAAGGTCCACAACTGTGCTGAAAACATTTCTGTAGTGGATGGAAAAGAAAACAACTATAGGAAAATTTTTAGAAATGTTCTTAGGGGCGGATTTTAAGAGCCCTGCTCGCGTAAATCCGCCCGGATTTACGCGAGCAGGGCCTTGCGCGCCGGTGCCCCTAAGAATATAACACATTGACAATTCTGGGTAATTTAAATGATATTGGATGTTTAGTATTATAAATCCAAAATGAATGATTGTCTTGTTAATGTGATAAAATAATAAAAATGCATGTTTAAAAAAAGATAAATGGTGCTTTGGCAGAGCTAGGTAGAAGCAAATAGTACAGGGTCTGGTCACATTATTCCAGGGTGGTGGAGTAAGCAATCCATGTCTTCTTGAGCGCTCTTAAAAAAAAAGAAAGAAAGAAAGAAACTATAAGAAAGAAATGGAACTGATCCAAAGCAGTGGTCTGATAAGATCTGATAATCAACAATTGTCAAAAACCTGAAAATCAAGAGAAAACATCTAGAATCCTCCAGCCTCCCTTTGTGTCTCTCACAGCCATTTAGAGAGAGTGAGGGATGCAGAGATTGTCTAGATATTTGTAAACAAAAGCCCATTGTTCATAAAGCATAGGTATTATTGTGCTGCTAGCATTGTATGCAACCTGATGTGTTGCATGGATAATAATAAATAATACAATTACAAATAATTGATTTTTTTTCTCTTTTAACTGATAGAGCATTTATTGAACAATATTTTTTATTACAAATATTTACAGTTGTATGCAAAGGTTTAGGGACCAATGGTCAAATTATATGTTTCACTGAAAATCTGAATGAACAGAAACTGACACAATGCATTGGCATCAGGGGAGGGCGACAGTACTAGCTGATGAGGATGCTGGAGGTGCCAAGGCCGAGGCAGTGTTTGCTTCATCAAGATGCACAAAAGACCATGAAAAAGGTACAATACTTTCTATTTTTTGAGTACCTTGCTGTGTTCTTGAAGAGCTCAAGACCTCTTTGAGGTAAGGCGGTAGTGGGTTTTTTTTTTCTTAAGCTTTTGCTTTTGAAATAAGTTACTCTAAATTGTATTCCTGTTATAATTGAGTAGGTGCAATATTATAATTTATTACAACAATATAGATAGAGTATTAGGTTGAAATCTTGCTTAATCTGATGTATAACTAAAAGAGCTTTCCTTACTACTTCAGTATGTAGTCTATTAATTTTCCTTGTTAATGCCCGTTTATTGATCTTTATCATGATTTCCCAGTCAGTGTACAGCTGGATGTGTTATGCCTGACTGAATCCTAGTTGCTCTATACTGATCATGTTTTATTATTTACGTCCAGACAATTACTCCTATTTTTTAACCGAGGGCTGCTAAGCGTGGTTGTGGGCTCCTAATAGTGTTCAATCCCATTACGAAGCTTTATTTGTTAGTATTCAAAAGTTGGGTATCTGCTTGTTTTATTGCCCTCCTGGCCTATTAGAGAACAAATTTGCTCCTCTCATTGAAGTGCTATTGGAGGTTAAATTAAAACTTGGCACTAGTGTGGTTTTAGGAGATTTTAATCTACATGTGGATTGTATTTCCCTATTTATGTCCTATGAGAGCTACAATAACTACAGTAGTATAACTCCAGCTGTTATGGTTATTGATGTTTAGGTGGATCCTTGGACACTGTAGCAGCTGACCATGCCCTTGGGGGGCAGTCCCATGAGGGACCATGGTGTCAGGCTAGACTCTGGACACACAAATACAGATTGAATCTTTATTTAAACAGTTTTGGAAACCACCAGAGGTGGTAGTAGTGAGTAGTAGATGTTGAGCCCAGCTGGGCGAGTATCCCACAGGACGCTGGAACAGCGAATCCTCTGCTTGGCTGTGCTGTAGTGGAAAGAGACTGAGAGTTATGAGTACACAGTGAGAAACATACAGAGTCCCAGGTAGAATAGGAGAAGCTCTGAGATAGGGAGAGCAGACCCTCGAGGAGCGAGTAACTGATCCCTTAGAGTAGAGAGACTTAGTGGTATTGTACTCGCACAGTGGTTCCACTAGACGAGAGGTCTGGCACTGGAACAGAGGGCAGGTCCTTGAGGAGTGAGTACCTGGTTCCAGGGAAGCAGTACTGTGGAATAGATGGAAGTTGTACTCACAGATGGAAACTGTTAGTGAGGTCTTCCAAGTAGAAAGGGTTGTAGATGCAGGCAGCGACTCAGGGAACATGGGCCCTTGAAGAGCGAGTACCGGTTTCCTGATAGCACCTGAAAGAAGCAGAAGAGGCCCCCGAGGAGCGGGTACCCCGTTAGCAATAAGAGTTCCAGATAACACTGGAGTGGCAGAGTAGCTTTGGTACAGAGAGCGAATCCCATCCGTAGAATTCCGGTTGCTAACTCGATTTGCTAGCAAAAGTTGTAGGCTTAAATATCCGGGCAGCGTGACATCATCTCAGGGGGACGCCCCTGAGGTTCGCGCCAATGAGGAAATAAAGATGCGGGCGGCATGCGTGTTCGCGCCCAATGGTACCTTGGAGGAGCATGGCGGGATGCAGCACAAAAGCCGGTCCGGAGAGGACGGCAGCCAGACGTCCATCAACCATGGGAGGAGTAGCCAAAGAGGGTAAAGAAGGTGGAGTGGAGACATCGGGCAGCGACAGTCATAGTAGACGCCTCGTGGAACATTTGAGGATTCCCCTCGTCACTTTGAAGGTTCCACTACTCCTATCTTCCATCCATGGGGAGCCCCTACCGGGTGACGTGACTTGCCAAACCAAACCGGTAACCCTTCACACCGGAGCTCTCTATACAGAGTCAATTCCCTTCTTTGTGTTAGAGAAGGCCATGCACCCTATTGTCCTGGGGCTACCCTGGTTGCAGTCGCACCAACCCCAATTCGACTGGGCTTCTGTTGCGTCCGTCACTGCTCGACGCTCTCACTCCGCCCTCTTTACCTCTGTGGCGACTCCCTCCGGGTCTGATGGACGGTTAGCAGCCGCGGCATCCTCTTGCCATCTCCCTCCGGCGTCCCCGGACTGGCACAATGCTACAGATCCGCCATGTTCCTGATGACGTAGGGTGCGCATTCCGATTGATGTACCAGCAAGGGCGCAAACCTTGGAGGCGTCCCCCTGAGATGACGTCATCCACTTCCAATATAAAAGGTCTCAGTAATCGCTAACGAATCGGGTTAGCAAAGGGGGATTGCTCCGGCTTTACTCCCAAGCTACTCTGCCTCCTCGGACCTACCCGGGGTACCCACTTCTCGGGGGCCTCGCTCTCTTTTCTTTATTTCAGATTGCCGATAGGAACCGGTACTCGCTCCTCGAGGACCCACGTTCCTGAACACTCTGAAGATTCTCTACCGCCTGGAAGCTATCGCAGATACAGACATTTGTGAGTTACCATCGCTCTCTCAGAGCTTTCCCTGGAACCAGATACTTGCTCCTCGAGGGCCTAACCCTTTCCAGCTCCTGAGCTTCCTAAAGACCTTATGTGAATTTTGTCATCCAGTTCTGGCTATGAACACAGCATACCCTGTCTACTCACTATCTATAGTTTCTCTACAGCTCAACCCTGGGATCGCTGTTCCAGTACCTGAGGGACTTTGGCCCTGCCGGGCATTTCAGCTCACTACTGCCACCTCTGGTGGTTCTACTAACCTGTCTAATAAAATAATTATCTGTGTCTGTCTCCGTACCCAAGCCTAGCCGGTGGTCCCTCTCAGGATATCCTCCTGGGGGCGCAGTCATCTACCATCGGCCCAAGGATCCACCTATCTACATTCCTCTGCAGCTGAGTGCCCTCTCCAAGCACTCCGCTGGTAACAGATTGCTACCCCTTCTCCATCAGGAGCCTTCAGCAACAGATTCATAACAGATTGCTACTCTGCAGTCTAAACCCTAACAGATTGTTTACTACTCCCTCTACAGGAGCTGAACATATCAGATTGCTAACTCCTCCTTCCACAGAAGCAGATTGTTTACAGATTGCTAACTCCTCCCTTCTTGAGGAGTAGATCATAACAGTTTGCTAACTCCTTCCTCCACAGGAGCCAAAGCCTAACAGATTGCTAACTCCTCCCCTCTTGAGAAGCAATGCCTAACAGCTTCCTTGGAACTCTCCCGCTGGGGCCCAGGTTGTCATGGAAAGTGCCTTAAGGAGATTGCTCCTGTCATCTGCATGCCTACAACTCCAGCAATGCCGGGACTGCCACCTCAATACGCATCTTTTAGTGATGTGTTTTCCAAAGAAACTGCTGACATTCTTCCTCCGCATAGGTCCTATGACTGTGCCATAAGACTGAAACCCAATAGTCTATCCACTCTCAGTGATTGAGAACAAGGCTATGTCTGAATACATCGAGAAGAATTTACAGAAGGGGTTTATTAGACCATCGAAGTCTCCAGCCGGCACAGGCTTCTTCTTTGTGGGGAAGAAGGACGGTTCCTTACGTCCTTGTATTGATTACCGAGGTCTGAACGAGATCACGATTAAAGACTGCTACCCCCTGCCTTTAATCTCAGAGCTGTTTGACCGGCTTCAGGGGGCCTACAACTTAGTTTGCATTTGCAGTGGCGACGAATGGAAAACAAACTTCAACACTTGAGACGGCCATTTTGAGAACTTAGTAATGACCTTCGGCCTGTGCAACGCACCCGCTGTATTTCAGAACATGATGAATGACATCTTGCAGGACCTGTTGTACAAGAGTGTAGTGGGTTACCTGGGTGATATCCTGATATTTTCTCAGGATTTGCCCACTCATCTAGAGGATGTCTAGCAAGTGCTTCGCCGACTCCGTGAACACTGGCTCTACGCCAAACTATCCAAGTGTGAATTTCATAAAGACTCTGCCTTTTCTTGGCTATATCGTGTCTAAAAATGGCTTCCAGATGGACCCTAAAAAACTAGAGAGTATTAAAAATTGGTGCCAACCTACCAGCCTGAAGGCCCTGAGACGATTTTTAGGGTTTACCAACTATTATAGAAGTTTTATAAAAAACTACTCTTCTTTAACAGTGCCCTTGACTGCAATGACCTGCAAGGATGCCAACGCTTCAAAATGGTCTGCGGAGGCCATTTCCACTTTTGAGAAATTAAAGACTGCTTTTTCCATGGAACCATGCTTGCGTCATCCTGAACCCAACAAGCCATTCATCGTAGAAGTTGATGCTTCGGATGTCGGTGTGGGGGCTGTATTGAGCCAAACTGGAGACTCCAAATCCTTACGTCCCTGCTCTTTCTTCTCACGACGTTTCTCCCCGGCAGAGAAGAACTATGGGATCAGAGATAAAGAGCTCTTGGCTATTAAGCTAGCATTCGAGGAATGGCGGCCTTGGCTCGAAGGCGCTCAACATCAAATAACCGTATTCACGGACCATAAAAATCTAGAGTATCTCCGCCATGCGCAACATCTTAACCACAGACAAGCTAGATCGTCCTTATTCCTCAATCGCTTTGACTTTGTGCTTAAATATCACCCCGGAGACAGGAATATCAGAGCCAATGCTTTGTTACACTCCTTTCTCTCGGAGGATGTGCTTGAAGAACCTCAGCACATAATTGACCTGAAGAAAGTCATCTTGGCGACTACACATTCTGTTCCCGCTGGTAAAACCATCGTGCCTAAACATCTCAGGAAGAAAGTGCTCTTTTGGGCGCACGATTCCAAGCTGGCTGGACATCCTGGTCAACGCTGCACCCTGCTCAAGATCCAGAAATTCTATTGGTAGCCTTTTATCAAAAAAGATACACTATCCTACGTGGCATCTTGTACCAACTGTGCCAAACACAAACCTGCTTCTGGCCAACCGTGGGGATTGCTGCAACCGCTGCCAGCTCTGGAACAGCCCTGGTCATACATCGCTACTGAATTTGTAGTCAATTTACCCCTTTCTGGAGGAATGAATACCATCTGGGTAACAGTCGATCGCTTCAGCAAGATGGCCCATTTCATGGCGCTGCCTGGCTTACCTTCAGCCTTGGAGCTTGCGAAGCTCTTCATATCGCACATTTTTCACCTTCATGGCCTACCAAAACACATAGTCTCAGACCGAGGATCCCAATTCACGGCAAGAGTCTGGAGGGCCTTGTGCAAGCTATTCGACATCTCTCTAGACTACACTTCAGCCTATCATCCGCAATCAAATGGCCAAACAGAATGGATGAATAGAACCTTAAAACAGTTCATTCGAGCCTACGTGAGTTGCCGTCAGAATAACTGGGCTGAACTGTTACCTTGGGCTGAATTCGCCATCAATTCTCATCCAGAGAGATCAACTGGATCAACACCTTTTGAAGTGGATAATGGACGTTCACGAACACCGCCTCTTCCACTGAAGCTCTCAGTGACGTCCCCAGCAGCTCAATCTACTGCTAATGAAATCCATAATCTCTGGACTCAGACGAAAGACATGTAGTTAAAGTGAGTGACCATGCTAAGTAGTTTTATGACACTCACCATTCTCAAGCGCCTGTCTTCAAACCTGGTGACAAAGTCTGGTTATCCACCAAACATCTCAGACTGAAGTTACCCTCCACTCGATTTGTTCCTCACTACGTTGGACCATTTCCAATCCTCCGACATCTTGGCAACATCACTTATAGTCTGAAGCTATCACCCGGACTAAACATCTACAACGCTTTTCACGGTTCACTCTTGAAACCTCTCAGACTCAGTGAATTCTCTTCCAAGACTTAGGAACCACCTGCCATCAATGCAGAAGATGACTTAGAATATAAGGATGAAGATATTCTTGATGTCTGAAGACGAGGCAAAACATTTGAATACCTTCTTTTTTGGGAAAGTTTTGGCCCTGAAGAAAATTCTTGGGAGCCTCAGGCTAATATCCTTGATAAAGAGATGCCCCATCAATTTCATCTCACGCATCCTTTGAAGCCAAAACCTGGTACCCGCAGAGGAGACCGCCCTTTGAAGGGGGGTACTGTTACGACTGTCGCTGCCCGACGTCTCCACTCCGCCCACCTTACCTTTTTTGCGACTCCTCCCGCGGTTGATGGACGTCTGGCTGCCGCGACGTCTGCCTGCCTTACTCTTCGGTGTCCCCAGTCCGGTTTCGGTGCTGCATCCCGCCATGTTTTCCAGGTACCATAGGGCGCATGCGCCGCATGGCCCTGCTTCTTATTCTCTCTTTGGCTCGATCCTCAGGGGCGTCCCCCTATGATGATGTCACGCATCCCGGATACAAAAGCCTACACTTTTTGCTAGCTAATTGAGTTAGCAAGGGGAACTCCTTACGGTGGGATCCCCTTACAGATGGGATTCGCTCTCCCTATCTAGCTACTCTGCCTCTCCAACCTTTGGACTTTATCCTAACGGGGTACCCGCTCCTCAGGGGCCTCTCTCATTTCTTGCAGGTCGCTATCAGGAACCGGTACTCGCTCCTCGAGGGCCCATGTTCTCTGACTCGCTGCCTGAACCTATCTCTTCTGCTTGGAAGAAACTGCTGCCTACATCATCAGTGAGTTACCAACTTTATTTCCTCAGAGCTGTTCCCTGGAATCAGGTACTCGCTCCTCGAGGGCCTGCATCTATTCCAGCTTCTGTGTCTCCTTCCGGGAGAAACCACTGTGTGAGTAACTTTACCTACGAGGCTCTATACCAGAACTCTGTGTATGCTCCACTGTACTCACTATCTCAGTTTTCTCCACTACAGCACAGCCATAGAGGGAATCGCTGTTCCAGTATCCTGAGGAACCCTAGCCCAGCCGGCCTTCATCTCTACTCAATACTGCCACCTCTGGTGGCTTATCAACTCTGTCTAATAAAAGATATAAGAACATAAGAAATTGCCATGCTGGGTCAGACCAAGGGTCCACCAAGCCCAGCATCCTGTTTCCAACAGAGGCCAAACCAGGCCACAAGAACCTGGCAATTACCCAAACACTAAGAAGATTCCATGCTACTGATGAAATTAATAGCAGTGGCTATTCCCTAAGTCAATTTGATTAATAGCAGTTAATGGACTTCTCCAAGAACTTATCCAAACCTTTTTAGAACCCAGCTACACTAATTGCACTAACCACATCCTCTGGCAACAAATTCCAGAGCTTTATTGTGCGTTGAGTGAAAAAGAATTTTCTCCAATTAGTCTTAAATGTGATACTTTCTAACTTCATGGAATGCCCCCTAGTCCTTCTATTATTTGAAAGTGTAAATAACCAAGTCACATCTACTCGTTCAAGACCTCTCATGATCTTAAAGACCTCTATCATATCCCCCTCTCAGCTGTCTCTTCTCCAAGCTGAACAGCCCTAACCTCTTCAGCCTTTCCTCATAGGGGAGCTGTTCCATCCCCTTTATCATTTTGGTTGCCCCTTCTCTGTACCTTCTCCATCGCAACTATATCTTTTTTGAGATGTGGCGACCAGAATTGTACACAGTATTCAAGGTGCGGTCTCACCATGGAGCGATATAGAGGCATTATGACATTTTCTGTTTTATTAACCATTCCCTTCCTAATAATTTCTAACATTCTGTTTGCTTTTTTGACTGCTGCAGCACACTGAGCTGACGATTTTAAAGTATTATCCACTATGATGCCTAGATCCTTTTCCTGGGTGGTAGCTCCAAATATGGATCCTAACATCGTGTAATTACAACAAGGGTTATTTTTCCCTATATGCAACACCTTGCACTTGTCCACATTAAATTTCATCTGCCATTTGGATGCCCAATCTTCCAGTCTTGCAAGGTCCTCCTGTAATGTATCACAGTCCGCTTATGATTTAACTACTCTGAATAATTTTGTATCATCCGCAAAATTGATACACTCACTCGTCGTATTCCTTTCCAGATCATTTATATATATTGAAAAGCACCGGTCCAAGTACAGATCCCTGAGGCACTCCACTGTTTACCCTTTTCCACTGAGAAAATTGACCATTTAATCTGTTTCCTGTCTTTCAACCAGTTTGTAATCCACGAAAGGACATCGCCTCTTATCCCATGACTTTTTAGTTTTCGTAGAAGCCTCTCATGAGGGACTTTGTCAAACGCCTTCTGAAAATCCAAATACACTACATCTACTGGTTCACCTTCATCCACATGTTTATTAACCCCTTCAAAAAAATGAAGCAGATTTGTTAGGCAAGACTTCCCTTGGGTAAATCCATGTTGACTGTATTCCATTAAAGCATGTCTTTCTATATGCTCTACGATTTTGATCTTGAGAATAGTTTCCACTATTTTTCCTGGCACTGAAGTCAGACTCACTGGTTTATAATTACCCGGATCGCCCCTGGAACATTTTTTAAATATTGGGGTTACATTGGCCACCCTCCAGTCTTCAGGTAGAATGGATGATTTTAATGATAGGTTACAAATTTTAACTAATAGATCAGAAATTTCATTTTTGAGTTCTTTCAATACCCTAGAATGCATACCATCCGGTCCAGGTGATTTGTTACTCTAGTTTATCAATCTGGCCTACTACATCTTCCAGGTTCACAGTGATTTCGTTCAGTTCGTCTGAATCATCACCCCTGAAAACCATCTCTGGAACTGGTATCTCCCCAACATCCTCTTTAGTAAACAGTAGGGATGTGAATCGTTTTTTGACGATTTAAAAAAATCGTCAGATATTTTTTAAATCATCAAAAATCGTTAGAGTCGCGATACAATAGAAATTCCCCCAATTTATCGTGAAAAATCGTAAATCGGGGGAGGGGGGGGAGGGCGAGAAAACCGGCACACCAAAACAACCCCTAAACCCACCCCGACCCTTTAAAATGAATCCCCCACTCTCTCAAACCCCCCCAAAATGTTTTAAATTACCTGGGGGTCCAATGGGGGGGGGGGGGGGTCCCGGCGCGATCTCCCGCTCTCGGGCCATTGGCGCCATTTTGGCTGCCACTAATATAAATGGTGCCGTTGGCCCGATAAAAAAAAACCCCCACCCGACCCTTTAAAATGTCCCCCTTAGCCTCCCCCACCAAAACCTTTTAAAATTACCTGGTGGTCCAGTGGGGGCATGGGGAGCGATCTCCCACTCTCGGGCCATCGGCTGCCACTCATAAAGATGGCGCCGATGGTCCTTTGCCCTTACCATGTGACAGGGTATCCGTGCCATTGGCCGGCCCCTGTCACATGGTAGGAGCACTGGATGGCCAGCACCATCTTTAAAGATGGCGCCGACCATCTTTAAAATGGCCAGCGCCAATGGCACAGATACCCTGTCACATGGTAAGGGCAAAGGGCCATCGGCGCCATTTTTATTAACGAAGCCGATGGCCCAGGAGCGGGAGGTTGCTCCCTGCGCCGCCACTGGACCACCAGGTATTTTTAAAACCTTTTTTGGGGATTCGGGAGGGTGGGGGAGGGTTTTTTGATTATCGGATCGGGTGCAGCCGATAATCAAAAAACAAATCGGGCCGGGCAATAAGAATTTTAAGATTTGGATCGGAACCGGAACCGATCAGATTCCGGTTCCGATTCACATCTCTAGTAAACAGTGAAGTAAAGAATTCATTTAGATTTTCAGCAGTGGCCTTATCTTCCCTAAGAGCCCCTTTAACCCCTCGGTCATCTAATGGTCCAACCGAATCCTCACAGGTTTCTTGCTTCGGATGTATTTAAAAAAGTTTTTATTATGAGTTTTTGCCTCTATTGCCAACTTCATTTCAAATTCTCTCTTCGCCTGTCTTATCAATGTTTTACACTTAACTTGACAATGGTTATGTTTTATCCTATTTTCTTCAGATGGATCCTTCTTCCAATTTTTGAAGGATGTTTTTTTGGCTAAAATAGCCTCTTTCACCTCACCTTTTAACCATGACGGTAATCGTTTTGCCTTCTTTCCACCTTTCATAATGTGTGGAATACATATGGACTGCACCTCTAGGATTGTATTTTTAAACAATGTCCAAGCCTGTTGAACACTTTTAACCTTTGCTGCTGCACCTTTCAGTTTTTTTCTATTTTCCTCATTTTATCAAAGTTTCCATTTTGAAAGTTTAGTGTTAGAGCTGCAGATTTACTTATTGTTCCCCTTCCAGTTATTAGTTTAAATTTGATCATGTTATGATCATGGTTGCCAAGTGGCCCCACCACCGTTACCTCTCACACCAAATGCTGCATTCCACTAAGAATTAAATCTAAAATAGCTCCCTCTCTTGTTGGTTCCTCTGTGTTGTGTGTCCCAAAGCTGAGCCTGACCTGTGGCCCCATGGGACTTCCCCCATGGGCGTGGTCAGCTGCCACAGTGTCCAAGGGTCCACCCAAAACCTTACAAACAATCACAGGGATTGTATTGTGTCAACAATTCTGAGAATATCAGCACTGTATCTTTATGACCTATTAACCAATACTTTAATTCATCAAAACGGAGAAATTCCATCTATTGTGGCACTGCCTTCACGCCTCTAGGTGTCCTGAAGTCTTATTGAAATTTAGGATCTAGTTAATATAAATCAAAGAATAATTAAATGTCCCTAAGGTGGTAATTGAAGGAACAATTCTCACTATTGTGCTCACTCACTCTTCCTCAGTGTGTGGTAGATTATTCTCTGTGAGTTTTATTGAGGTCCATATTCAAACACATTTTGCCAGCTAAACAAAACATTTGGGCACTTATCCAGCTAAATTCTAGTCTGTTAAATATTTAACCTACTACAATTTGGCCAGATAAGTCAGGGAGATTCCAGGGGTGGTCCAGAGGTGTTCCAGGGAGGAACTGATTTAGCCAGATAAGTTATTCAGAGTTAAGCGGATAACTTATCCAGCTAACTCTAGTCGTCTCATACACCTGCCCTATAGTTAGCCAGATAAACTTATCTGGCTAACTTTAGGATATCTGGGTATATTCAGCGGCACAGCTGTGCTGCTGAATATACATCACTAGTTAGCTGAATAGGTTCCTCCAGCTATCTAGCAGAGCCGCACAGTGCTGAATATGGACCTCATTATGTTTCAAGCAGGATATATTGAAATAAACTCTGTTGATCCCTCTTTAATGCTTCTCTGTTCTGGATATTTGAGATGCAAAATCATTTCAGATGCTAAGTCTTTCTCACTTATTCTAATGAGATGCTCTGTATCCTCCGATACCAGATTCCCTACTACTTATTGCAGGAATTGCTGCTCCAGGCCCAGCTTTTTTCAGTCACTTGTTACAAATATATTTCAGGCATTATTATTTTTGTACAATATACTTTAGAGAATATCTGTGCACCAGAAGTTTAAACTTCTCTTCACTCTAAAGAAATTCACTTCTCAGTACCTGATGTCACTTCAGTTTTAAAATACATAGTGACTTTGCATATGCTGATTTAAAGGATAGCAATCAGCTTATTTTGGGTTTCTTTGTTTCATATCAGGTTTCCAATCTTACACGTCTGCTAAAACTAGAAAATATTTCCCCGCAACAGCTATAATTATTTTCATTAATTATCATGTCTCTTACCTTTTCCTATTTCCAAGATTTTAAAAAAATAAATATTCAGAACTCTCACATTCACACCAACACCACTCATACATGTGAATTCCGAATTGTTCCTTCAATTGTGACAAGACTATTTTTCTGCCACTGAGGCAGAGTCAGGGCTCATCACTTCTGACAAGTACCAAAGCAACTGACTGACTCAGTAATTCTAAACTGTCATAAACTTTCTTTTACAGTAATATCCTTTCTCTAGGGATGTCACTAGGAAAATTAGCGCCTATGAGGTACATTAAAATTATATTTATGGTGGTCTGTACTCACTGGCACTCCTATCATACTTGGGAACTTTTGACTTCCAGTCACCCTGAGATTACCATGGATTAGCAGGGGAGGACAACTGCACAGTGGGACCGGATGCTCACAAATTTGGTCTCATACACATTAACACTCTTACATGTTCACACTTACTTTCACTGCTCATTCTCTCACATTCTCATATGTCCATTTACACCTTTACTTCTCCCATTCTCCCACCAACACACACACACACACTCACTTGTCTCCCTCATTCATGCACAGACACCCACTCACTTTCACACCCATGCTCACTTGCACTTAGTTCTCTCTTACTCACCTACACACACGTTCAGTTCTCTTCTTCCTACACAAATATACATTCACTCACTCTCACAGACATGCTCATTCATTCTCTCCCCCCTTTCAAAACACACTAGCAAGAGCAGACTCTATTTTGGAGCAGCAACAGCCTCTTCCTTCAGGCTGACTCCTTTCCTTCTCCTCCTGTGCTGCGGAAGTGGATACAGCCTGTTTCAATTGGCCAGGGTAAACAGGATGGAGCGGGCAAGTGGCTGGAAACAGGAAACAGGCTGTGCAGGAGCAGGTGGTGTCAAGAGGAAGTGAAGTTAAGAGTTAAAAAGGGCTGGAGATGGTAGAATTCACATAGTAACATAGTAATGACGGCAGAAAAAGACCAAAATGGTCCATCTAGTCTGCCCAGCAAGCTTCCCAAGGTAGTAACTGCTAGGGATGTGCAGACCAAAAGTTTATGTTCATAAGTCGAAAGGGGGGGTCAATTTCGGTCAATATGGACATATGGAGAATTCCATAAGTTGAGTCTATGTCCATACGTGCACCGAACTTTTGGCCAGCTAGCTGGCCAAAAGTTCCTTTTGGATCCAACGAGGGTCCCGGAGCGAACGCGCGGGGAATCACGTGACGTCCGCGTCACTCCGACATGACGCCGACGTCACGTGCTCCTCGCAAAGGAGTTCAGAAATGGCGTCCTGACTTCCCGCTCGACCACCAGGGAGTTTTGGTAAGTCTTGGGGGGGGATTAAGGAGGGTGAGGGGTTTAAATTTTTATTTAGGATCAACAATCGCGATTTCCAACGTAGTCAACATAGCTATGTTGAATAAGTTGGAAATCCGATCGTTTTCGCCTCATCACTTTTTTAAGTTAAAAAACAAAAATAAGTTGCGCTTTACCTATAAGTTCAAAACGAATGCACACCCCTAGTAACTGCTAGGGATGTGCATTCGTCCAGAACGAATTAGGCAATTTAAGCAAAATTGCCTAATTCGTCCTGGTTTGGCCACCCCAAAAAACAAAGTGGATTTTCCTGAAATTTCACGAAAATTCATTTTTCGGGGTTAGTGTGGCGGACCAATAATGAAGGCCGAATTGAAAGGTTCAGCCGAATCATATCTCTAGTAACTGCCGCTCTGTGCAGGTTACCCCATGTTTCTCTGAAGGATAGTAACTGCCAGTTTAGCTTTTTTATTTATTCCCATCCTCTAGCCTTTTAGGGTTCCACAGTGTTTATCCCATGACCCTTTGAAATCCTTCACAGTTTTAGTCTTCACCACTTCCTCCAGAAGTCTCACAGCTATCTGCTCCTCGGAGGGCCTTTCGCCCGGACTCCTGTCTGCCTCGCTTCCCGAGGCTTTCTATGGAACTACTCCTTTGTCTTCAGTCACTGTGAGTAACCACGCTGTGGACCACTGCTGTGATATCTATGTTGGAATCCTCTCCGGTGTACCCCACTCTGCGGACCATTGCCGTGATATCACTAGAGGAGCCCTCTCCAGGTCTACCCTGCTCTGCAGACCTTGGCTGTGATATCACTAGAGGAATCCTCGCCAGTGTACTCTGCTCTGCGGACCACTACCGTGATCTCCCACCGAGGAACCCTCTTGTGTACCATCTCTACGGACCCCGTGTACTTCAGTGACTGTTCTTTCGCTCGGCACCCCCACTCCTCGGGAAGTGCCACATCTATTGCTTGACTCCAGTTATCCGAGCTGAGTCTGATGTCAGCACCTGTGCTGTTGCTCCGTGGCCCGCCTCCTGGAGTCACCCTCTCCTTCTCTGCTCTGCTGTACACCATCCCACAGCCAAGACCTCGCCTCCCGGCGGTAAGGCTCAGTGGGCTCCTCCCCTGGGCGGTACCATCTCTCACCTCAGCCAAAGGGCCCACATACTGTTGTAGATTTGCTCTCCAGAGGGGAGGAGCTAGCAATCTGATGTGGATCTGCACCTCCAGAGGGGAGGAGTTGACAATTCTGCTGCTCGGAGTTAGCAATCTATTATCGAACTCCTCCTGTAGGGGGAGGAGTTAGCAGTCTGTTATAGATCTCCTCCTGGAAAGGGAAGAGTTAACAATCTGTTATCAATCCCTGCTGCTAGGAGTGGCAATCTGCTATAAGTCCGCCAGAGGGTTAGCAATCTGTTATGGATCACCCTGCCAAGGGGAAGAGCTAACAATTGTAATACTCCTTGGGTGGAGTTAATGATCTGTGGTGGATTGGCTTCCCACAGAGTGGCAGTTATATAATACTGCTCTAGTAGTGTATGGGATGACACTTGTGGTAAATAGTGAATCCCTGGGCCAATGGCAGATGACAGCACCCCCAGGAGGATATCCTGAGAGGGACCACCAGCTAGGCTGGAGTATGGAGACAAACACAGATAGTTCTTTATTAGACAGGAAGTAGAACCATCAGAGGTGGTAGTAGTGAGCTGATGTGCCCGGCAAGGCTAAAGTCCCGTCGATACTGGAATTGCGGTCTCTGGGTTGCTGAGCTGTAGAGAGAGACTATAGGTAGTGAGTAGACATGGTATGCTGGATACATAACCAGTTGTAGATGATACACTCACAATTGTAGATATCTGTAATGGCTTCTATGCCACAGAGACTTCAGTATATTCAGGAACAGGAGCCGTAGGCGAGTGCTGGTTCCTATATGCAGTCTGGAATGAGAACTCACAATATCTGTGTATGAGATGGCTTGTACAATAGAAGAGTCTTTGGAGAGTTTTAGGAACATAGGCCCTCATGGAGCGAGTACCGGTTCCTATCTGCAATCTATAATAGTAATGCACAAGATAAAGGTATATAATAACTTCTGATATAGAAGAGAGTTGAGAAAGGATTTAGGAACATGGGCCCTCGTGGAGCGAGTACCGGTTCCTATCTGCAATCTACAATAATGACTCACGATCTTTGTACCTGTGATAACGTCTTAGACAGAAGGGAGTCTTTGGAGATTAGGAACATAGCCCTTCGTGGAGCGAGTACCGGTTCCTATCTGTAATACAGCTCACTGTGTTCACGTCTGCGATCGCTTCCAGGTAGTAAGGAGTCTTCTGAGCATTCAGGGACTTAGGCTCTCGTGGAGCGAGTACCGGATCCCGTCTTAGCAATCTGAAATCAAGAAGAGAGAGTGGGGCCCCTGAGGAGTGGGTACCCCTGGGTAAGGTGGTGGAGGCAGAGCAGTGGAGAAAGAATTCCCCTTGCTAACTCGATTCGTAGTAGCAAGCAAAGACCTTTTAAGGTGGAAGCGGATGACGTCACTACAGGGGGACGCCCCCGAGGTTCACGCCCTTGTTGGTACAAACTCTGGAGCGCGCGCGCACGCGCTCGCTCTTACATCATCAAAAACATGGCGGATCCGCAGCGTCAGGCCAGCCCGGGGATACCAGGAAGTACGGCGAGGAGAAGCCGCAGCAGCATCTGTCCATCAGACCCAAAGGGAGTCGCCACTAAAGTAGAGAGGATGGAGCGAGGGCGAGAACAGGCACGAACGCAACACATACCCACAAATCCTAACAGACACTATCACCTTAAGGTCCTTTCCTGCTCCGTGCACATCAGCCCTTCACCCCCCAATGCATATAGTTCTTTTGGATTACCACGCCCCAGATGCATGACTCTGCATTTCTTGGCATTGAATCCCAGCTGTCATATGTTCGAGTTCCTCCTTTTTCAGCCGCGCAAGACCAATGACGCTCCTTTCTTCTTCCCGGGTCCAGGCAGATTGCTTTTGGTGCAGCACCTGGAGATTTCTGGTATTGGCACAGAGACCCGGTAATTCTTTTAGAATTCTGGAGTCTCCGGGCCAAATCCGGAGAGTTCCCAGGTATGGCTTCTATGCTACAGGGGATATCAAAGTGTAGAAATTTTTGGTGTCACTAATTTTGATTAAAATGTCCCTAACAACCCTAGGACAGCCGGTCTCAGTGTTCCTCTGGCAGTTTTCCACTGGTTGTCTCACCCTTTGTTTTTCCAGCTTATGTCACTAGGTAGCTCGGTTTCTATAGCCATGGTTTCAAAATCCACTTGTGCTGAACAGAGCTGAGTTATTTGAAAGGGTATAACTTGGACTGGATCCCCAATTCCTATCTGGAATGGATTCAATTTAAACAATTTACTGAATTTTTAAAATTCCTTTTGTCCCTAAAAATATTTTGGATATTTCTAAAGTAGTTAATACTTGCTCAATTGATTTTATTCTCTATTTTGCCCCAATTTACCCTCAAAATACAGTAATTTAAATTTTTGCTGAATCTGTCTTTCTCTTAATTTTCAAATGTGGTGGGGGCATGTTTAGAGGTCCCCTATCACTGTATAGGCATTCCCTGGTCTTGTTTTCATATATTTTGTGGATTTTTAGCTGATTTTAATTGTTTATACTGCCATTGGAATCAGTAGTTTTTCTTGCTGTAAGACCCCCTCCAGGGATCTGATCAGGCCTCCCTGACCTGTCCCCAGGTGTCCCCTTGTGTTATTGTAAATTTATTTTATTTATGTTAACTTATTTTAATTTAAAATTCAGCACTGCCGCAGTCCCGGTTATGACAATACCACTGAGATCACAAAAATGCAGCCTGAACTTGCAAATAGTGCCGGGAGCTTTCCCACTGCTCCCAGTCACCTAAACAGATCTCCCTGTCCTGACCACAGCATTGGAGGTGTCCTGATAGCAGCATGAGAGGTACTGCCAGGACTGCCACTGCAAACAGGCAGGAGTGGCAGTGGCAGCACTCCTTTCTTTCCTGCTGGCGTTCCTGTTGGAGCCGCCCATTCCCATCTTCCAAGTCCTCTCCAAGACCCTGGAAAGGGGTAAAGCATTCCTGCGGTTGCCCCTTTGCAGCCCAATTCTGCTTCTAAATGCTGCCTCTTCCACATGCAAAGCCACAGGAGGCAATGAAAACACCCCTGTGGCTTCTGCTTTTTGCAACTTCATGTTGGTCTTCCCCTCTACTGCACAGAAGATATGTGAACTGAATAGATTTGAATCTTGGCCAGTGTGTGTACATACCTGGACTTGAGTTAATAGATAATGCTGAAGATAAATGAACTGAATTGACTTGCATATCTAGTAGACAGACAAGTTGTTGTGTTCTGCGGCCGTGGACGGCTACGGCCGAGGCCCCCTACCTCACCCATGGCGGCGACCCGCCGCAGCAACATCAGGGGAAGCTGCTGAGTCCGTGCCCATCGCACCGGCATGGGCCTCAGGGGCAACCACCGGGCTGGGAGCCGTCCCTGCTCCTCCCTCATGGCGTCATGCAGCCTTTACTCCGCGGCCGAAATCCAAGATGGCTGCCGCCATCTTAGGCGCGAGGCCACGCCCTACTACTCTCAGCTGTTCCCAATGAGCCAGAGCAGAGGAAGTATATAAGGAGACTTCCTCTGCTCATTCCTTGACTTGGCAACGCCCTACGTTGGTCAGGTCTGCTTGCTTTGGTGAGTCTTCTTATGCTTTGGATTCTTGCTTCTTGGTTCCTGTCTCGTCTTAGTGATTCCTGGTTCCTGACTTCAGATTGGCAAGCGGTGATTCCTGGTGTGTGACTTTGGACTGGCAAGCGGCGATCCCTTGGTGTGTGACCTCGGACTGGTAAGCGACTATCCTCTGGCACTTGACCTTGGACTTCTTCTGGACCATCATCTCCAAGGGCATACCTAAGTCCCAGCGGCCCGGGTCCCTACGGGCTTCTCTCAGGGGGACCGTGGGCTTCCAGGGGTGAAGCTCCAGTTAGCCCTTGCACCGACCTCACGAGTCCTTGACCTCTCAAAGGTCCACCTAAGTCCCAGCGGCCCGGGACCCTACGGGCCCCTCCCGGGGGGACTGCGGGCTTCCAGGAGTTGTGACATCGAGAAGACTCAGTTGCCTTCTCGATGTCACAACTCCTCGTCCGCCTCCACAGCCACCTCAGTCTCCAGTGCCAAGGGTCAGCCGGTCGCATCTTCTGTTCTGCCTCGCCACCCGACGGGAGAACCTACGGATCCACCTCCTAAGGTATATCATCCTCCCATCGGTCCAAGGGTTCACAAGCCTGAGCATAACACAAGTAGTGAAACCCAGATATGGATGAACTTGTACTTATTTTATAGATTAATTCTAGAAGCTCAGAACTTGCTATAGGTACACCAGTATATTTCTGTTGTATGTAAAAATCTGTAAAGCTGATTTTGAAGCTCGTAACTTTTGAAAAGAGACTGTGGTTTGCATAAGTACCTGACATTGCTGAGATGAACGCTTCATGTCAAGATATGGGAACCCTCAAAAACTAAATGTGAGGGTTTCTTTGCTCTCTCACTAATAATACTACCTCTTGACGTAGTTGAGAGCTAACATCTAGCATTTTTTAGAGCATTCCTTCTGCCCCTCCCTTCAGGTGGGTGGGATTGGTCAAGCTCTCTGACCTGCTCCAGCTCTGGAGGAAAGTCACCCCCCCCCTTCACCAGAGGGGAATAGGTTAGGGTCCTGCTTGGCCCACCACTTGTTGAAACAAGGTTTGCAGTTGTGCAGTGGAAATATTTTGTTTTCCATTTTTATTGGAAATCTTTTTGCCACCAATTTCCTGTCAGAAGGAGAGAGTAGTAGTGTATTTTGGAAGCATTTTGAACTTAGCCACCTGAAGTGCAGCAGTAGTGAGTACCATTTGAGGGGCTGAGATTTGTCCATCTACCAGAAACCCTCTGTGACGGAGTGTACTGACAACTCCCCCATTCTACCTTAAGGAGCCCAGGTCAGGCTTTTAACCCAGGTCTCCTTAAGAGCAAAAAAGAGCCCAGGCCTAGAGAGCTTAAGGAGGTCCCAGGGAGCTGGTAGGACCTCACGATACACTCAGACAGTGGACGTTTACCTGTTAGTTGGGCCTGATGCAAGATGAACTACTGTTTTAATTCTTGTACCTATGAAGCACTGTAAATAAATACCTGCACTATAACTAAGATAGTCCAGTCTTAATGCAATTCCTGAACTATTCCTGTGGCCATAGCAGGCCCGAATACACTACACCCTCTTTTTAGTCACCGAAGAGTGTGGGTCTTCTAGGTGTATCCAGTCCATAAGGACACTGACTCAGAAAGAACTAACAGGGCAGCGGGGGGGGAATCCAAGATGGCTGCCAGCACCTTTCCTCCTTGCTGAGCCTGCTTGCCATTAATGTTCTTCCTCTCTTAATTGAAGTTACCTGCTGGTATCGATGGGCAAGCGAAAGGAGAAGGCTCATACCTTCCCTGAGATCTCTTCTTCAGTGGTAATGGGTCCAATAGACAAGTACATCATCAGCTTGGAGATTCCAGCACAGCTTCCATGTTCTGGTGTTGACATCTCCTTGGGAGCCATGGCATGCAAAAGTTTGGCTCTGGGCTCCTTGGACGCTGAGATTATTTTGTCTCCGGATGACCGTGTTCCCCCTGATCAACCAGAGCCCCAAGGTGAGCTGTATGCTGGATCTTGTGCTGTGTCAGGAACACAGCTAGAAAGCATTATGACTTCCACTCTGGGCACTTCAGCTTACCTGGTTACACCAGTTGTGGGGAGAGGAGGAATGGTACAAGATGGCGGTGCCTCTGATTTTTGCCCCGAGACCTTGAATAGAACTCTCTTTGGTACTTGGGTTGCCAATTGGCTCCAGATTTTCAGGACTGGTTGATCCAGTCCTGGTTTTACTCCCCTGCATACAGGTACTTATAGTCTTGATTTTCTTAGGGAATGTGAAGTGCCAGCATACAATGTTGTAAAACCAGCACCGGATCAAGCTGTCCTGAAAATCTGGAGCCAGTTGGCAACCCTAGTTGGTACCCTAGTTATTTCCAAGGAGAAAAGTGGAGTTTACTCTTTTAAAACCTTCAATAATAACTTTGGATACTATTTGGGGTGCAATTGCAACTCTCCTCAACTGGTTCAATATGTTATTTTCCAATAAAATCTTTCTGATTCCCTACAAAACTCTCAGCGGGATCTTTCTAATGTTTCAGTTAGGTTTCAGGAGCTTCAACCCAAGATTTCCTTCTTACAGGATAATGTTGTTTGGGACTTTATCTAAAGGACATTTGATTTTGCAAAACAAAATGGAGTCTCTGGAAAATGTGGTTAGGTCTAAGAATATAGGATTAATACATTTTTCCTAGACAAAAATTAGTACCTCCTATACAGATGCTAAGAAGATATTTTTTGGAAGTCTTGAAAATTCCAGAGAACATTTTACCTCCTATTGCGAAAGCTTATTATTTGCCTCAAACCAAGAGAACTCTCTATCCTGAGCCTGCATTAGAAACTTCTTTAGATGTCCTGAATCTTACTGATTATTTGGAAGGTTCTGCTCTTGATGGGCTTATTTCTTCTACTCTAGTTACTACATTTGTGGTGGACTCAGAGTTTTAGTTATGAAATATTTCTTTTGGAACTGATCGATTCCCTTCTTGGACTATCAGATAAATATTTTCCCGGACATCGCTAATGTAATTCAACTCAAGAGAAAGAGGTTTTTGTTTTTGAGATGGGGGTCTTGCAACTTGGGCCACTATTCTGGTTGAATTTCCCTTGTAAATGTGTGGTCAAGTTGCAAGAGGGTTAAATATATATTTTTTGATGCTCAACAACTGACCAATTTCATGCCCTGTTGAGTTCTTTAGCTGTTCCATCATCTCCACCAGTAGAATGACACTGCCTAAGTATAAATGTAGTTGTACATAGGTCCTGAGATTGGCTGGTTTCTTTCCTTTGTAATTTTCCTTTTCTCTTTTTTTGTATCCCCATATTTGTGAGCTAATAAGGAATATTTGTTGTTTCTTCTACTTTGATATCTTAAAAATCATTTTTCTTGTTTCCTGTGCAAGAGTTTTCTTGAATGTACTTGAAAAAGTTATAAATAAATAATAAGAAAGAAAGAAAGAAATAACAGAGGAACAGGCACTTTGGACCAATAATCCCTCTAATTTTTGAAAGGCTATGATCACAACATTTTTTTGTGCAACTTTTTATAAGCTGGGTTCTAATTTGTAGGCTACAAGCCTGTATAATGCAAATGATATTGGGATTTCTTGTATGCACAGGAATGGTAACTTTCAAAGAGGCACACGGGTACACATTGACTATTTTATAACATGCATGCAAATATGCGTGTATGCATGCGCCCAATTTTGCCACTGGGTATGCACAGC